>NC_143549.1:68707500-69007500 GCF_054136105.1 Typopeltis vanoorti | reverse complement strand
ACTCATATCAAGAGTTGGATTTGTACACTTAGAGTTCGATTTATGTTGACTCACTATGTGGTTTACTATTAAGGGAAATTAGGTAATAGAAGTGGGTAATGTGCTTGTTCATTCCTTAAAAGGCACCAAAGGAAAATCTGAAAGTATTTGAGTCCTGGAAAGAGTTTAATTTTGGGAAAGTTGTTGATAGAAAGCCAATAAGGGAAACTTAATCATGTCCCCTCCCCCCAATAAATGTAATCCCCAGCGATTCCATCAATAGGCACTACTTGCTTTTTTGGCACAGACCTTAGAATTAGACTCATATCTTGGGGAAGATTTTGCATATCCATATTTGGTTTTTACAAGCTGGTACAAATTTCAGAAAGTTTTATATTTCAACATACAGTGGTTGAGGTATTATGGTTCTTCTTCATTTGGTTATGTGGGTAGTGTCCATGATAATAATCTGCAAAGGCTGACTATTAATAGTTTTTCAACAGGTATTTATGTTGATGCTTGCTGATCCTCTAGTTTATTCAGATAGACCAGCTTGCAAATGAAGGTTTGAAGAACTTTTAGACACCTGATTAGAAGGAAAGTTGACTAGCTTCATGTGGGATTTGAATGTTATGATGGTATTTCTTGAAGTTCACATTGAGTCTTGCAACTCCATGAAAACCTATAAATAATGCTAAATAAATCCTTTTACTTAGAGGATATATTTATTCTCTAGACCAGGGATCTCAAATGCAGCAAAGGGCCAGTCAATTAGATGTATATCAGACATGGGCCGTATTCAATATTATTCTGTGAACCAAAACATAAACTAAAAAAAGAAAGGCCCCTTTTGTTGCCTGGCCTTTACGACTTATATAAACAGTTACACCACCATTTAAATTTTAAATTTATAACCATTTTTATTTTTAAATTTTAAAAATATAAGTTTAGAAGATATAAGTTCAATTAAATTTTATTCATACTTTAAGCAAATATTTAAATACATAATTTTGACTTACAAAAATAGATTTTTATTTTTATTATAAAGATTTTCTATCATCAAATGTTATTTGATGATAGAAACATGGTACAAAGAATTATAGTAATAAGTTTTACTTTAAACTGTTTTGTTTAAAGCTGTCATAAAACATTTAGAAGTTTTAATTTTTTCTGTTTTAATCCCCGCAGGATGTTAGAAACATTGATTTTTAGAAAAGAAATCATTAAGGTCGCACACTGGATATGAAGCCTTCATGGGGCTTATCTGGCCTGCAGGCTGCCAGTTTTGTGACACCTGCTCTAGACATTGTCAGATGGAATGGGACCTCAATTTTATGATTTTGGGAATTGTAGATATTAACCAAAAGAGTGTGATGAATATGGTTGAGTTCAGATAGAAATTGGTCAGAATAAATTATTGGTTCTATTAACTAGTGCATTTTATTATTATTATTATTATTATTCAGGCCTCCATGGAGTCAAAAGACTCATCGTGGGAGGTCCTTCCTAAGAACATAAAGTCTGTCAAGACTCATCGAGGGGAGGTCCCCCCCCCCCCTAAGAAACACAAAGTCTATCATACCACTCTTTAAACTCATTGACTATTCTCGCTCCTACCACTCCATCAGGCATTGCATTCCACGGTTCAACCACCCTCCACGCAAAGGAACCACTACTTACCCTCTTGCTCACAGTTTCCTTTCGTAACTTCCAGGGATGGCCACTTGTCATCACTGTGACAAGTGGCCATCCCACAACAGTTTAAAAGTCTCAATCATATCACCTCTCCTTCTTCTATCCACCAAACTCTGCAGTCCACATTCCCTCAGCCGATCCTTGTACAGTCCTGAAACCATCTTTGTCACCCGTCTTTGTATCCTTTCCACAGTTAATTTATCCCCTTCAAATCCTGGGGACCAAATCTGAGAACAATAGTCCAAGTGTGATCTGATCAGAGACTTATACAATGGAATGATAACCCTCTTATCTCTGCAGGTCAGTGTTCTTCTCATAATTGCAGCAATCCTCTGTGTTACCTTCACCACCTTTGCAATATGTCCCCTAAACTTCAGGTTTCTATCAATCATCAACCACAGATCTCATGTCTACCCTACTTCCTCCAGTATAACTCCTCCTATAGAGTATGCAGCATCCCATCGATGTTTCCCAAACCTCAAGACCTTACATTTTGCCGCATTAAACTGACATCCCCATTCATTTGCCCATCTATCTAGCTTATTTAAATCCTCTTGCAGGGCTACCACATCTGCACTATTACTAATAATCCTTCCCAGCTTCGCATCATCTGCAAACAACTGAATATCCCCTTGCAATCCACTGGCAGTGTCATTGATATAAAGGTTAAACAATATAGGTCCTAGTACTGAGCCCTGTGGGACCCCACTTGTAACCCACTGCCTCCTTGAAACTGCTCCACCATACACAACTCTCTGATACCTATCAGACAGCCAATCCTGAATCCAGTTGACCAATCTGACATCCAGACCCATGTGCTGCAACTTAAATATCAACTTATCATGTGGCACCCTGTCAAATGCCTTTGCTAAGTCTAAGAAAATTGCAGTATATGCCTTTCCCTCATCTAATGTTCTCGTAACTTTATTATAAAAGGCTAGCATATTGCTAAAACAAGAGCGCCCTTTCACAAATCTATGATGACTCTCACAGATAACATTACCCTCATCTGCCCAATGCTGTATATGGTCCCTCACTACTTTCTCCAAGATCTTAACAACTACTGATGACACACAGACTGGCCTATAATTAGACATTTCCAGTCTGTTACCACCTTTATGCAATGGCACTATCTTACCTTCCTTCCATTCCCTGGGCACCTTTGCCGAAGCCAGACTTTCATTGAAAAGCCAGGTTAAAGGCACTGTCAGTTCCCTAGCACATTCTCTCAAAACTCGTAGTGAAATACCATCCAGTCCCACAGCTTTACTGACATCCAGTGTACTCAGTATCTGAAACACACTCTCCTACTGTACCTCTAAACCTTGAACCTGCCCTATCCCTCTAGCATTAAAACTGACTCCTCTAGGATGAAATATTCCAATAAAGTGTTCATTGAACAATTCCACTATGTCCTCTGCATTAGTCACTCTATTCCCATTTTTATCCCACAATATCATTCTTCCACAGTTATTTCTCCTCCTACTGGCTACATAGCTAAAAAATTCCCTAGGATTTTCTTTGGATCTTAGGGCCAATCTCCTCTCATATTCCAGTTTCTCTTTCCTTACCACACTAGTCACTCTTCTGGCCTGTGTCTTATATTCTTCATGCATCTTCTCTTAACCTGTCTCGTTTTATCTGTTCAATGGCCTCTTTTTCGCATGCAATTCCTGTTTAATATTGTTTGTCATCCACTTTACTCCAAATTGTGTCTTCTTCTTCACTCGTGGTATACAACTTACCATTGCTGATAACAAATATTCTTTCACAATTTCCCACACACTAATGATATCCCGGCCTTACAATTCCTCCCTCCATGAAACTTCCCGAAGTTGACGTCTAAGACTATTATAATCACCTGCATTATAATTCCACATAAGTTCCCGTCTCTTTGATACTCCTGCATGTCTATTCATTTTCCAAGTCAAAACCATATGGTCACTCTCTCCAACTGGTGGGAGAGATTTCACTCAGTTATTATCAACTCTTCTGATGCTATAACCAAATCCAAAACTCTTGAACCTCTTGTTCCCTCTGTTACATGTTGGCTAAGACATTTGTCCCTCAAGAATTCTAGAAATTCCATTCCCCTATTGCTACATACATCTTCCTCTCTCCAATTTATACTACTGTAGTTAAAATCTCCCATAACAATCATTCTTCTTGCACTTGCCAAACTTAGCTGTCTAAACATCTCCTGGTCTCCAACCTCTGTGCTCCTGCATCTGTAGCAACACCCCACTAAATATCCTGTCTTGCCTACCTCTATCTCACACCATATGCTCTCAAAATCATTTGTCTCACTCCCTTCCAAAGCCTCCAGTCTTAGAGGACACAGGTCATCACTTGTCATAAGCAGTACCCCACGACCACGCTTTCCCCTCCTATCCTGACGAAAAATGCTATACCCATTCTTCTTCTATTCCTGTTTTTATATCCCCTTCTGTCAACCATGTCTCAGTGATCCCAATAATTTTTGGCCAGACTGATGCTATCTGCGCCACCAATTCCTCTCCCTTATTCCGGATACTCCTGGCATTAGTATAAAGCATATAAATGCCATTGTTTCTATACCCAGATTTATCCCTTCTAGACTCCACTGGGCTCAGTGTTACCTGACATCGTCTCCCTTCCTCCAAGCATCCATTCCCACAAACGGCCACCCCTGCTATCATCCTACCTGGGACACACTGACTCGTTCAGAACAGCAATCTCTCCAGATGCCTACGTCCTTCCTCATTCAAATGTAAGCAGTCTCTCGCATACAATTCCTCTCTTTCCTTAAACACACTCCAAGCATCCACATATACCAGTCCTCTCTTGTCACACATTCTCACTATTATGCCATTCAATATCACCGCTCTTCTGCTCAGGTCATCATTATCATACCTAGGCAACATGCACACTATTTTTCCTCTCTCTGTCTTCTTCCGTACAGCCTGAAGCAAAAATCTTATATCTCTCGCTGCCCGACTTACATTACCACTCAAGTCATTCGTTCCTACCATCACAATCATCTCATCCACCCTTTCCCCTCTCTTAATTGCCATAGCCACCCTTTCTATTGTTCCTCCTGGCAAACACTCCTCACGCATCCTATCTTGAACACCACGGATCATTGAGTCGCCATACATTATACCTCTTGCCATTCCCTCTCTCCTATTGTTTCCATTCTCTCCTCTTCTTTCATTTCCATAGGTCTCTCTCATTCCCTCTCCTCTACTGCTATTCTCTCTTCTAGCATTCCCATACCTTTCTCTCCTACTGTTTCCATTTTCTCCACTTCTAGCACTTCCATATCCCTCTCTCATTTTGTCTCTTCTACTGTTTCCATTCCCTCATCTTCTAGCATTCCCATACCTCTCTCTCATTCCATCTCCCCTGCTGTTTCCATTCTCTCCTCTTCTAGCACTTCCATATCTCTCTCTCATTCCATCTCTTCTACTGTTTCCATCCTCTCTTCTACTGTTTCCATTCTCTCCTCTTCTAGCACCACCATACCTCTCACTCATACTCCCAAAATTCTCTCTCTCCCCTACTCTGATTCGCCTTGCATTTATCTCTTCCATTCTCCTAATCTTATCTTTCATACTTCTGCTCTCATTCACAAGACATTCCACCTTCTCTTTCAGCTCATCTATCTCCTTCTGCAGGTCAGTCACTCTTACAAAACCATCTCCTAAACTTTCACAGTCACTCACACCTTCCACACTATCAACTATTATTTTCTCATTCACATATATATTTTTTTTCATTCTCTCCTATCACACTACTTGTCTTCCTACATTCATTCCCCGTTCCTGGAGCAACAAAGTCGGATATCGATATTTCTAATGCACTTATTTCCTCCAACTGCCTGCATTTTGCGCAAATACGCTCTCTTTCACAAGCCACATATATAATTCCCGAGACGCATACATGCCGCAAGTACTGCATGCCACAAAGTCCCTTATGATATTGCTTATAATAGAGTTCTTAAATGGCGGAGGACTTGGCGATACGCCACTTGCAACTGCAGCTGAATCCGCCATCATTCCTTATTGCTGAGTAGCGTAATCTTTAATAATTATTCAATTAATAAATTCCGTTAAATAAATAAGGGGAAAAAAAGTACAAACAATTACAAGCAAAACATTTAAGTACACTAAATATAATTAAATAAAATGAAATATAACTAAATACAGTAATGAAAACTTAGCTTCGTTTGTCTTCCAGCGTTATGCATTCGATTCCGACGGTAACCAAAATATATTATATTGCGACAGCAACTAACTTCCAAAAAACAACCACTGAAGTACACTCGTATTCAGAGAAACAAATTAGCACTCAAAAACGTAGAAAAACGGAAAAAAAAACGGACTATTCACCGATTAAAAATCACTTTCTTCTGCCAAACTTTTATGCCCTACTTTTCTGCCCACTTTTATAATACTGTGTCAGAGTTTTAGAGAAGGATAAGACTGCAAACATATTTCCTTGTGTGTTTGAGCAGATTTTGTATATACTTCAAAAGAAAAGGTACTGGTGGGTTGATGTGTTATTCAAATATCAAGAAAGGATAGACTGTTTTTTTTTTTTTTCCCTTCCCTTTTACTGTGCTGCATTGAATTCTGGGATGTTAGTAGTTGGAGCAGTAGATGAATATCTTAATATGTTTGGGCTACACAGTCAGATAGGAGAACACATCATTATATCTTAACTAGATGGTATCTATGTTGAGAGTACTTTTTTTTTTTATTTTTGCAAACGCTTCACTTGTTCATTTCATAATGAAAATGATCAGTCTTGATTGATCAAAGAGAGAAACACTTTTCAACTGAAGATGAAATAGCTAGGCTTATAAAAATATGGCAGGGTTTGACTTCTAGACCCCAACTACTTTTCTCTGAAAAGAAAAAAACAGTAGTTAATATTCCACAGTTGGAAATTATCTTAGCTCATAATTAGTTTGTGTTTAATAGAATTAATACATTACAGAGAAATAATGAAACAAGTTTAATAGTTCCAGTATTTTGCCCTCTGTCACAGAGACATCTGGGATACATAAAGTTGTGATAATGTGCACCAAAACACATAAGTGGAATATTGATTTAGATCATGATTTTTTTTTCTCCCACATAAAAGCCAGACTTGTTGGCCAAGTGGTTAGCGTATCCGCTCTCCAGCCAAAAGGCTGTGGGTTCGAATTCCACTATGGGCATGGATGTTTGTGATTGTCTGTGAAAATACTAGTGGTGGTGGTAAGCAGTAGATGTCGTTGGTGTAGATGATGATGATGGTAGTTGTGGTTTGCTGTAGTTGGTGAGTTGTAGAGTACGTGCCCTCCCTCGATGAGTCTTTAGACTCCTTGGAGGTGTCACGTAATAATAATAATAATAAATTAATTCAAAAATGTGATTTTGTGTGTGTGGCTCCTACTCACAAAACCTTGTAAGCCTTATAGTGCGTTCATCCATGGTGTCAGTTGTTGGATGGGAAAGATATCTACAGTGCATAGGCAGTGTTTAAAAAAATACTTAAATGATGCAATATCAGAATGTGTCCCTAGAATTCAAACAATAAATAGAGTAGGAGTGAAATGGATGTGTAATCTTATCAGGCAAGAGATTCATAAGAAAAAGATGATGTGGAAAGAATGCTGTGTGCATAAGGATGATGTGTGTTATGAAAATTATAAGCAGCAGGCTTACAACTGTTGGTACAGAAAGCTAAGTCCGAGTATGAAAAAAAAACTGGCTCTGAAAGCTAAAGACAATCCCAAAGAATTCTATCATTATGCTGCAAGTAAAAGAAAGAATGAATTTGAAAGTAAACTCTACTGAATGCAAATGGTGTGAGGATGACAGATGCAGAAGAGATTGTTCATTATTATATTGATGGGATTATGTTAGAAGAAACTGATCAGGCTTGGGGATCTTGGGAGTTTTAGTAGATAGGTAGTTGAAGTTCAAGGGCCATATAGCAAAGAGTGCAAATACAACTCAGAGGATAATTGCAATGCTAAAATGAACTTTGACATGCCATTAGTAGCCATTTTGCTAAACGCTGTCAACCTAGTTTATGCAACATTGAACTCACCACTACCTCTTCATCGTATGAAGAAACTCATGTGTGAGCAAGAAAGACCAGAGTGGTTGTATAAACTGAATAAGAATTCTGCCATAGGAACTGATGGGAAAGATTCTTTTAGCATCCATGCTAAAAGAATGTTAAGCTGAACTGGCTATTCCATTGACAGGCTCTATAATTTGAGTCTCAGAACAGGAAGATTCCACATGAGTGGTGCAAAGACCAATCCAGCTATTGACTAATCAGTATCTTAGGAGTGGTAGTGAAGATTTTGGTAAAGTTGGTTAGGACTTGCATTCAGAAATGGGTTGATGGAGAATCTCTACTTTGAATGAACAGCATGGATTTACTAAGGGAAGGTCATGTTTTAGCAGCTTGCTCATATTCTATAATAATGTTACCATTGAGTTTGACAAGAGGAATGGATACACCATGATACTTTTGGATTTTGCTAAGATGTTTTGACAGAATGCAACATGGAAGATCATTGCATAAATTGGAGAATATGGGTTTGGATTAAAAAAATTAATGTGGATAAAAGAGAATGGTTAACTGACATATCAAAAAGTAGTATATAGGCGATATTAGTCTTCACTTGCATTTCTACCCAAAGATATTAATCACTCAATTTTCGTTCCAATTCCCAAAAAAACAAAAGCTACAAGATGTGAAGAGTTCAGGACAATTAGCTTCACTTCATCAGTCAAGTATCAAAAGTCCTCCTATACGTTATTCTTGAAAGAAATAAAAGAAAAATAAACATAGAAATAACTGATACACAAATTGGCTTCAAGGAAAGTGTAGGTACAAGAGAAGGTATTTTCAATGTCAGAACCATCATAGAAAGATATCTAGAAAAACAAAAAGATGTGTACCTCTGCTTCATAGATTACAAAAAGGCATTCAACAATGTTCAACATGAGCAATTAATCGAAATCCTTTCAAAAATAGTCAAGGATAGAAAAGACATTAGGCTAACAACTAATCTTTACTGGGAACAGACTTCAACTTTGAGAATAAATAGAGCGACCTCAGAAGAATTCCCAGTTCAGAAAGGTGTGAGACAAGGCTGTGTCTTGTCTCCGATTCTCTTTAACCTGTACACAGAAGAAATATTTAATAAAGTTAGTAACCTCAAAGGAATCACTGTAGGGAGCAGAAATATTAGTAACCTAAGATATGCAGATGACACGGTTCTTCTAGCTGAAAACAAATATGACCTCAAGACACTTATAGATGAAACCCTCAAGTACAGCGAACAGTACGCCTTCAGTTTCAACTTTAAAAAGACAAAAATTATGATAATTTCGAGAGAAAAGAAAATACCAAAATATGCATCAATATAAAAGGAAATAAATTAGAACAGGTGCAAACATACATATACCTCAGACACTTGATCACAGAGAATGGCAGGACAGAAGATGAAATTAGAAAAAGGAGTGAAATTGCAAGGTCAACTTTCAACAGTATGAAAAATCTACTGACATCTAGAGAATAAATCTGAAAACAAGACTAAGAATCTCCAAATGCTACATATGGTCCACATTATTATAAGGAGTAGAGACATGGACACTCTCCAATCTGAGTGTGAAAAAACTGGAGGCCTTTGAAATGTGGATGCTGCAAGGAATTATGAGGATATCATGGAAAGACAAATGAAGAGGTATTAGAGATGGTAGGCGTAAACAGGAGCCTGATGAAAGAAATTAAAAAGAGAAGTCAGCTATTTTGGACATATTCTGAGACATAAATGCCTACAAAGGATCTTTTTGAAGGAACTGTTGAGGGAAAGAGAAGGACAGGAAGACAAAGACTGGAGTGGATGAAAAATATAGAAGACTGAACCTATCTCTCATATGAGGAATGCAGCAGAGAGGTGCAGAATAGGACATGGTAGAGACACATGGTAGTCAATCTCCTGGAGGGAGAATACACCTGACAGGAGACAGGACAGGAGTCTTCAAGATTTAAGGTAACCAGTGGTGTACCACAAGGATCAGTTATTGGTCCACTGTTATTCAATCTGTATATTAATGACATTGGGAAGGATTTGACAGGTGACATACAGGAATTATTTATGATGATGCAAAGATAGGCAAGCTGATATAGTTGAGAATGATTTGAATAGGTTGGAATTGTGGGCATGATAAAATGGCTGTCAATTCAATATTAGTAAATGTAAAGTCATAGACTTTGATCAGATTAGATATCCAATGTCATATTATAATGGTGGGGATCTTGGGAGTGTTAGTAGATTGGACGTTGAAGTTCTAGGGCCATGTAGCAAGGATTGCAAATACAACTCAGAGGATAATTACAATGCTAAAATGAACTTTTTATGGAGGATGGAGAAAGGATGAAAGGACATCCTTGGCAGCTGAGAATGATGCCATCAAGAAAGGGGTGAGAATTAGATTTTTCTCTCACACAGTGGTGCATGATTGGAATGGATTGCCATTGGATGTTGTGCATGCAAGTAGTGTGAATGAATTCAAGAACAAGTATGACAGCTGGTGTGGGTAGTATGTGGCCTCCCTTGATGAGGTCCTGACTCCCTGAAGGTCTCTCTTAATAATAATAATAATATCCTTTTTTCGTGTTTTTTTTTATTTATTTGTATATGCATTTCCTTAGAGACCAAACATGGGACCTTTGCAAGCCACTCCAGGCCCCCAGTAAGCAGAGCAGTGGTCTCACACTGGACAATGAAATTCATCTCTCACCTAAAGACAATTGCAAACATCCATGCCCACAGCAAGATTCGAACTCACAGCCTGTTGGGTGGAGAGCAGATATGCTAACCACTCAGCCAACCAGGGCAGCTAATTCTTTAATGATCATTATTCATATTACTATAGTGTACTCATTCTTCTAGTCCTCTCAGGTTTTATCTTTCATTTCATTCTATAACAGGAGAAAATAAATTACTGTGTTTAAAAATTCCAGAAGTATCAAAAATAAGGGAAACTATATTGTTGCATTGATCAAGCACTGAACCCCAAAATTGTCAGAATAATTAATACATGGTTGGATGAGGATGACATCCTGATGGTAATATATTGTTGAAAATGTGTGACATATTGTGAAGATAGAAGGGAGGGAAGTGTTGATGAATAACAGAGGAGTTATGCCCATGCAAGGGGGGGAAATAGCAGCAGTGGTTTTGGACAATATATCATGAGTTAGCAGCAGACAGGATAAAATATTTAGTTGAATGTTGCTATAGATCTGGCATTATGGAGAGCAGAGATAAGGAAATGCATAAATTTGCCTAGCAAATGAAAAGTGTGATCATTGTGGGTGAATTTAGTCATGGTAGCATCAATTGGAATAAAGAGATGGTATCTGGGGTGAGGATGATGGGATTAAGGGTCCTGAACCTGTTCATCTTGCCAGAAGATATTATAAATGGGGTGTCAAATCTCTCTCTAGTTGGTGAGAGTGACCATGAAGTGATCACCTGGATAGTGGCCAGCCATATAAGGATGGGACATATGTGGACCCACAGGGCTAGTGATTATGAAAAACTCAGGAGATAGTAGCTTGCAGCTATATCATAAGATGAGGAATTGGGTGGAAAGAAGAGCAATGTCTGAATATATTTCTAGTGTCAGAAGGTTAAGGATAGCAAAAATGCATGATGACTAGTATTTAGCCAATAAAAAGAAGAAAAAAAATCAGGAGAGTTCTTTTGATATGGCTAGTAGAAGAATGGTTGATAAAAATGGTAGCATAGTGATCACTTCAGAAGATATAGTTGAGATATTAAATTCATAAAGGTATTTTATCCTCTTGAATGTGGTGCAGTGGGAAGAGAGGAGGTGGGACTAATAGTGAGTAAGCAGGAAGTATATGGTAAAATTGAGTAAATTTGTTTTTAATAAGGTAGCAGGGCTTGATGATATATCATTGTCTGTTCTGAGGGACTGTTCCAGGGAGTTAACAATTACCTTTACTTTTTTAACGTCTTACATTGAGCCTAATGTACAATTCATATTCCTAAATTCCAAAGGAGTGGAGACCTTCAAAAAACAAGCTTCAGATAACTGCCAAATTAAAACTGAGAATCTGATTCCATTATGTCGACATCATCTGACTGGGATCTAAAAACAAGCTATCTGTAAACTACTGTTTACAGACAACCTTTATAACCTCATCCATATTTGGATGTCCTCCTAGAAGTTTTACATTTTTGACTGGAATAAACTTAATACATGATGTTTATAGAAAACCAACACACAATGAGATATATCTGTGCTACATTCGCCAACCAGAAAGTGGATGGGGTAGGATTTCTCAAGTGATAATGAGGAGCAAAACCAAAATTAAGATCCTCAGTGTAACCCTTTCATAAAATGGTTAAAATCCAAAACCTTAAAAAAACATCCTATAATAACATCACCCAGAGGGGGGGGGAAACACGACTACAAAGGATGTTCTGTATTCTGTATCCATCATGTTTTTTTTTTAATATAATATATAATCGATCCATACACTAGAGGTAGAGGGACCTATAAGCATATCATTGCCTTGTCTGGGTACAGATGATGACCCAAAAGTTTATTTATTTATTTATTTATTTTAGAAGAGTTGTAGATTGTAGTTTGGGAATACTTAATGAGGAAGGCTGTTCCAGAGGACAGAATAAAAGAAGAAGAGGCGAAGCGGGTTCGATGTGTTTGTAGTTGCACAGTAAAGGGATCCTGAGCAGTTGCTGTTCTTGTATTAACAAGTCCAACAGAAGGAGGAGGTATGATGGTTACTAGTTCAGCAGAGCAATGGCCATTGAAGAAGTACCTGTAAAATAGACACAGTGCTGAAACACTGAGTTTGTGAGATAGAGGTTGAAGTGAATCTATAAGAAAGGGATCATCTATGACCCTAAGTGCTTGCCTCTGTAGCATCAAGGATTTTAAAGGAAGGTTTAGGTGCACCACCCTCAATGTGGGTAGTATTCTAATCATGGGAAGATTTGGAATTTGTGTGTTGGTTAAGAATTGGCTAGGTGTAAAAATAATTCAATTTCCCTTGAATGAAAGAGAATGGCTAGTTTTTTTTAATGCTAAGGAAGCTATTGATGTGATGTATTTATGCCAAGAGAGAGAGACTAAAAGTAAATATTAGTCCAAGCAGATTTGATCTTTTCTGGTGATTTGTGTATTACTGAGGGTAAAGTTAGATGAACTTCATTGCATGTTTTGAGGGAATGTTCCCCCTAGAACATTCCCTCAAAACATGCAATGAAGTTCATCAGATATGTTAAACAACATATCTGATGAACTTCATTGCATAACATATTTTATGAAGATATGTTATACATCTTCATAAGATGTTTAACATATCTTATGAAGTTATGTTGTTTAACATATCTTACATTGATCTTGAAGAGTTGAGCTCATTGAGTTCAAAGAATAAATAGGGCAGGAGTCAAATGGATGTGTAATCTTATTAAGCGAGAGATTTGTAAGAAAAGGACGATGTGAAAGGAATACCGTGTACATAAGGATGACATCTGTTATGAATGTTATAAGCAGCAGGATAGAATAGTCACAACTGTTGTATAGAAAGCAAAGTCTGTGTATGAAAAGAAACTGGTTCTGCATGCTAAAGATAACCCACAAGAATTCTATTGATATGCTGCAAGTAAAAGAAAGAATAAATATGAAAAAATAACTTCTAAATCCAGATGGCATGAAAGTTAGTGAAGAAGATGTTGTTCAGCTAATGAGTGCCCATTTTGTTAAAAGCTATCAACCTGGTGTACGAAACATCGAGTTCACTGCTACCACTTGATGAAGAAACACAGGTGAATGAGGACAGGGTATTAGAACTGTCACACAAATTGAATAAGAATTCAGCAGTAGGGACTGATGGGATATTTCAGCATGTGTACTAAAAGAGTGTTCAGCTGAACTGGCCATTCATTTGACCAGGCTGTTTAATATGAGTCTCAGAACAGGTAAGATTCTGCAGGAATGGAAGGAATGTATGGTAATTCCATTGCTAGTTCTCGTTCCATTGGTAATTCTCAGAAGTAGTGGTGAAGATTTTGGAAAAAATTGGTTAGGGCATGCATTCAGAAATGGGTTGACAGTGAATCTCTACTGTGCAATGAAAAACATGGGTTTACTAAGGGAAAGTCCTGTTTCAGCAGCTTGATCACGTTCTGCAACAACGTTACCATTGAACTAGACAAGGGGAATGGATACACCATGATACTTTTGAATTTTGCTAAGGCTTTTGACAAAATACAGCATGGTAGACTGTTGCATAAATTGGAGAAAATGGGTTTGGATTATAGAATATAAGTATGGATAAGAGGATGGCTGACTGACAGATATCAAAAAGTGGTATACGGGGGGGGGATGTGAGTGCAAGATTATGATGACCAACCTGCGATATTGAGGTCTATTCCTGCCCTTCAAATATACCAGCCCGTCTCCATCCAGGAGATTAAAGCAGCTCTTCCATCCAATTTCTCTGCCTCAGGACCTGATGGCTGGCTTTCCTGTGTCTAGGCTTCGGAAGGTGCCATTGAAGATTCTTCAAGACTTAGTGGACATTCTCCTTTCCAGTAAAGTAATACCACCATACTTATGTGCTTCAAGAACTATCTTCAATCCGAAGAAAGAAACTTCAAACTGTGCATCAGACTTTAGACCTATTACCATCTTCCCTGTGTTACTTAGACTCTGTCATAAAATATTAGTTAAACGACTTCAGCAACATATACAGCATGATTATAGACAGAGAGCTTTTGTCCCTTCGGATGGCTGTGCTGAGAATATATATCTTCTTTCTTCTCTTCTTTCTGATTCCTGACACCACCTTAAGCCTATATATATGGCGTCACTGGACCTCCAAAAGGCCTTTGATAGCGTCTCCCTTCCTGCTCTCCTTCGAGCATTGTCTATTGCTGGATGTCCAGAACCTTTTCTTTCCTATGTTATGGAGCTATACTTGAGTAGCTCCATCACTATCACTACAGGGTCCCGTGCAACTTCTATTCGCACAGTGTGGGGTGTTTGCCAGGGTGATCCTCTATCTCCCCTTTTCTTTAACTGCATCATAGATGAGTTTCTTCATTTTCTTCCTAGCCATATAGGTTACTCTCTAAGAGCTTCTTCCTTTAATGCTATGGCCTTTGCACGATCTTATTCTCGTAGCCTCTACTAAGACAGGCTTGCAGGAACTCCTTGACCAAGCAGTTAACTTCTTCTCTATTCGAGGCCTTTCTATTAATGTAGAGAAGTCCTGCTCTTTAGCTCTTGTTCCTTCTGGTCGTGACAAGGAGCTTAAGGTTGAGGCTATAGAGTTTTCCCTGCACGGGAGGCCGTTGCATGCTTTGACCATCCTGGAAGAGTGGAGATACCTTGGTATCATGTTCACCCCAAAGGGAAGGTCTTCTGTCCCTTCTGTCCTAGAAGCTGGGATTGCTTCTTTGAAGAAAGCTCCTCTCAAGCCCCAGCAAAGACTGTTTCTCCTTTCCTACTATCTGTCCCGAATGGACTGGGCTATCCATTCAGCTGTGAGATCATGGCTCTGACTGCTGCCTGACATTCCTACTGCATATTTCCATGCAAAGGTGAAGGATGGTGGGCTTGGGAGTTCCATCACTTAGATGGCTGATCCCACGCTTGCGGCTGTCAACAATCGCGCAGTTAGAACTATCTTTTTCCCCCATCTAGAGGCTTTCTATAGCCCATTAATACAAGAAAACTTTAGGTGGGCTAAAGGCTGGTCCCATTATCAAGGTACTTTAATCGAGTCAGCACCCACAGAACACAAGAGATGGGCATCTCTGTTACATTGTTCTGTAGATGGTGTTCCTTTAAAAGAGTCATATCTGGTGCCTCCCCATCATGATTGGGTAAAAGATGGCACCAGACTCCTCCCTGGGTTCAAGTTTATTGACCTTCTCAGGACGAGGATCAATGCCCTGCCTATTCGAGCCTGCACAGCTCGATGGGGTAGTGACGACTCCAACTGTAGAGCTGGCTGCCATTACAGTGAGACATTGTCTCATATAGCCCAGTGTTGCTTCTGCACCCATGGGGTCTGAGGAGGTATGATGCCGTGGTCTCCATTCTGAACAACCTCTTTAAGAACAAAGGTTGGGAGACTGCAGTGGAACCACATTATCGGACCTCCACGGGTTTGCATAAGCCAGACTTAGTGATTAAAAGAGATGGTGACGTTTGGGTAGTTGATGCCCAGGTGGTGGGAACAGGACGCCCACTAGCCTATAGCCATAATAATAAAGTAAATTATTATAAAAATAACCCAGATCTAGTTAGTAAGATACGGGAGGAGCATGGGGCAACTCCAAGGTTTACTAGCGCCACCATCTCTTTACATGGCATATGGAGTGCAGATAGTTATAAGGACTTAAAACAGCTTGGGCTTATGCAAAAGGATATAAAAGTTCTTTCCTTGAGGGCCCTACAGGGCACACTGGTGGCATGGCGTTGCCACCACAGAATGACTACAATGATAACTCGAACAAGCATAGGGTAAAACACTTGTAAAGGCTTAGGCCTATATCAAGTCTGGACAAAATGTCTGGATGTGATGTAAGGGTAGTACTGCCCATAACCAGTACAAAGATTAATAAAATAAAAAATAAATAAGTAAATAAAATAACAAGTGGTTATTTTGTTTATTTTCAGTGCTTGGTCCACTGTTATTCAATCTGTACATTAATAATATTGGGAAGGATTTGATCATCAGCTATTTGCTGATGATACAAAGATAGGTAAGGAAATCAGGAAAGCTACTGATATGCAGTACTTTCAGAATGATTTGAATAGGCTGGAATTATGAGCAGGGGAAAATAGATGTCAGTAAATAAAGTCATTCACTTAGGCATGATTAGATATCTAGTGTCATATTATATTGGTGGAAGAAATTATGCTAGAAGAAACTGATGAGACTAGGGATCTTGGAATGTTAGTAGACAGGAAGTTGAAGTTCAAGGGACACATGGCAAAGATTGCAAAAACAACTCAAAAGATAATTGCAATGCTGAAACAAATGTTCACATGTAAAGATAAGGATATCATTTTGCCTCTTTATAAGACCTCACTTGGACTATTGTGCACAGATCTGGTTTCTGTTGTGATTCTGATATATTGCAGAGAGTACAAAGGGGTGTGTTAAAAATGATATCAGGATTGAGGAATACTGATTATGATGACAGATTGAGAATTTGAGACTACAGACACTAGCAAACAGGAGAAAGAAGGGGTGATATAATTGAGACTTACAAACTTCTGAAAGGGTTATACAGGATTTTAATTGATGGAATTTTTCAATTTATGGAGGGTGGGGAAAGGACAAGAGGCATCCTTGGAAGCTGCTAAGAATGGGGGGGGAGTGATTCATGCACCATCCTCTGAGACTTTTCTCTCAGAGGATGGTGCATGAATGGTATGGATTGCCATTGTATGTTGTGAGTGCAAGCAGTGTGAATGAATTCAAGAATAAGTATGGTAGCTGTATGTGTGTGGTAGGTGGCTTCTCTCGATGAGTCTGACTCCCTTGAGGTCTCTTAATAATTGTCTCATTGGGAATAAGACACTCATATTCCCAAGTTCCAAAGGAGATTGGAGACTTTCAAAAAAGAAGGTTCATGCTGATATCTCTTTTCGAGAGAAAAGGCAAGACTGTTTTGGTGGCATTGAACATGACAAGATTGACCTTACCCCATTGAAGGTGTAGTATGTAAATCAATGTTTAAGGCACTAGTTGTAGATGATCTTGTAGCCTGGGATGTCAGAGTACTGCAGGTTTGTCAAATGAGTAAGATGAATGGAAGAACTATCATCTGTAAAACTGTGGATAGGATTAGTGGTAATTGTGAGTAGGTCATTTATGTACAGGAGGAAGAGAGGAGGTGATAGGACAAAGCCTTGAAGCACTCCATCATTGGTGGTAAAGCTCGAAGAGAGAGGGAGCCATCTACCATAACTCTCCAAGAACTACCAAAGAGAAAACTGGCTACCCAATTACAGAGACAAACTTGTAGACAACCAAAGGATGGCAGTTTGTTTAGCATGCCTTGATATCAGAGAGTTAAAAGCTTTTTAAGTATCAAGTTTCTTCAAACCTTTTCATGATGTGTGCAGTGGTGGATGATGTAAGATATGAGGCCAGCTGTGGATCTTGAATGGTGGAATCCACACTTGTGATCAATGATTAATTGATGGGCATCTAAGGAGTGGAGAAGTTGTCTGTTGATGACCTTCTCCATTATTTTTTATTTTTATTTCGGTGGACAGAGATGAAGGCAACTGATTGGTAATTTGATAGTAGACTTCTGTCTCCCCCCTTTTTTTTTTTTTGGATAGGACAGAAATGAGATTGCCTCCATGCATTGGAATAAGTACCAATAATTGGAACTTTATCTAACTTGGACACTAAAAAGGCTTCTGGTACCGATGGCATCTCTCCAATTGCTTTCAAGCATTGTGCTCCAGAGCTAACATCCATCCTGCATCATTTCTATAATAGATTGTAGAAATGATGCAGGATGGATGTTAGCTCTGGAGCACAATGCTTGAAAGCAATTGGAGAGATGCCATCAGTACCAGAAGCCTTTTTAGTGTCCAAGTTAGATAAAACATCAAAGATGGTAAGGCACTGTAAAGTCCCAATTATTACTCATCCAAAGAATTAATGTTGACATTCAAGGAGAGTTTGTAGGTCATTCTCTCATGTAGAATACCTAAGACTTTATAAAGAAAATTAAGAATATTTTGCATCACAGCAAAGATTTATTAGTCACTTTTAATACTTGTATGTTCTCTTTTCACACATGGCCTAATCACTTCTAAGGTTCTAATAGGATAAATTTCCACCTAATATCACAGTTCCTTTGCCCACATAATCAGTGTAATCAACATGAAGTATGTTGATTACACTGTGGAACAAAATTATCTAAAAAAAAAAAAAAAACATGGAATATGTTGAACAAGAAACTTCTAAACTTCACCCACTCTGAAACAACCCAAACTTCGACTCAAATATGTTGTTATATATGGTTTCAAAGCCACAATACTAAATACTTTCCTAAGCCAACTGAACAAATAGTACAAATACATATAATTCACCACTGCAACTGAAAAACATAACACACTTCTATTTCTGGCTGCACTTGTTACCTATCTTTACTTCTTGTTCCCCTTTTTATAATCCCATAAATTATACTTAAAAATCACAGCCTTTTTGGTATACAGGTTGTTTGAGAGTCTTCTGATGATTTTTTTTTTCTCACTTAAGGCCACAGGAAGCATGTTATGCAATTGGAGAGTGATTTACCATGGTCATCTCTGCAGGAGTTGAATGAGAAGAATGTCGACATTAGGAGATCAGCTTTATTTTTAGATGATGTTTCAATACTGCCATCTGAGTGAGAGAGCCAAGAACATAGATACACAGAAATTGTACCCAGTAGGTTTTGCAAGTAATTAGCAGGCACAACTGCTATCGCACTGGCAGTGAGTTCAGTTTCTATGTTTAACTTTTTTTTTAACCATCTTGGGATATCCCTTGGAAAAATTAATAATTTCTGAAACATACAAAAGTATCAGGATCCAGAGACTGCAAACAGTAGTCATGGAAAGGAATCTCAAAGGTTTTACCACTTGACATTGTTGTGGTGCCAAAAAAAAAAAAAAAAAAAAAAAAAGGTTGTGAATGGTTGAGAGAAGGGTTTCTACTAGATATGAATTTTGTATGAGGTTTTAAGATCTGAATTACCAAGAAGAAAGGTCACCTAAACCTGGTACCTGGAAGGAGAACTAGTTAAGAAAAGATCCGCTGTGTTGGTTGAATGAAGTGAATTGTCAAGTATTCTGGCTGAGAGATGAATAATTAGTTTGAGGTTGTTGCTTATTGCAAATATCATCTCTTCCAGCTTGGTCAGTGGAATTGGAATAATGAAACCAGTTGGAGTTGCAGACATTAAGGAAGATGACTTCATTAGAGTAATTGGATTGCAGGAAATCAAACTTCAAGGATAAGAATTCAAAAGATTAGAATGTTTTACAGAATTGGGAGGGGGGGGGAGAAGTAAGCACAGCAGATGAATTTTATACAATCAGCCCAAATAAATCTTAAGCCACATGAAAAAGAGGAAATTCAGGATTAGGTACCCATCCTTTGGCAAGGAATACTACATTGCAAAAAACACAGGTACCACCTTTGTGTAAGAAGGAATCATACAAGGTGTGGTTCAGACTATTAAGATTGGCTGGTTGTTGTGGCAGTAATTTGGGGTTTAGTTAAAAATAGGAGAGCAGGTTTGATTATTTGCAAGTGGTGGTGGTGGTGGTGCATATTATTTAAGTTTGGGGAATGTGCTGAGGTAGAGCTAGACCTTTAGACATGTTACCAATACAGAGTGAAAGCAGTCTCCATGCCATAATAGGGCTTTCACAGTGTCCCTGCATACTACTACTATACTGTGTCCTTCAAGGAATAAGCTGAGTGGGATATTATTATTATTATGTGATACTTCCAAGGAGTCTAAAACTCATGGGAAGGGGAAGCACCTACTCTACAACTCCCCATCTCCACAACTCAATCCACCAACACTGCATATTAGATGGTAGTGAGACAGAAATCAAAACCTCTGCTCTGGGGACAAAGGTGGTGGTATTTCACCAGGCGTTGAGGGTCATCTACCTCTAGAACATTCATTATGTGTATGTACATTATCTACCAATAATTGTCTGGACACTAGCAATTTACAATTGATACCAGCAGGTGAACCCTGATATCAGGTATGTCCTTTGGTTTTGATCACCTCCTGCACCCTTTGAGGGAGGCTTTCCACCAATCAGGTAGAATTTCCAGACATCAGGTGGAATTTGTCTCCATTCTTCCATCAAAGCACTGAGTTCAACGATAGATTGAGGACGTGCTGCTCTGGACCTCAATCACCACTCCAATTCGTCCCACAAGTGTTCAGTAGGGTTGAGGTCAGGACTGCACAGGACAAGCCAGTTGTTTAACGCTTCATACTATTCCATAACATCTGCAGCTTTGTGGCATTGTTGTCTTGATAATAACACAGGTCCATTCCATAAAAACTCCACAGTGTAAGCAGCACCTGATTATCCATAATATCAAGGTGATAAAAAGCTACCTTCACGGAACCACAGACAGCGACCAGTGGTTCCACTCCAAACCAGCTGAATGCATCCTACACCACCAAACTTTACTGTGGTAACAAGTATTCATCAGGCTGCCTCCACATCCACACCCTGCCATCAGACTAGAAACAGGTGAACCCTGATTCATTGCTCCAGAGTATACCATTTTCCACTGGTCAATTGTTCAGTTCACACACTCTTTGCACCTGGCCAGATGAGCTGCTGTGTTGGTTGTTGTGATGTTTGGTTTGTGTGCTGCTGCTCATCTGTGGAAACCCAGTAAATGGAATTATTTTCATACAGTATTAGTGCTCATCATGGTGTTACTGGTGCTCTGGAACCTGTCACGAATGGTCTGTGCCGATTGTAGTTGGGTTTTGCATGTCACCCATTTTAACACCCTCCTGTCCCTGTGTTTTCCTGCACTAGTGATGCCAGAATGTCCTCATCTGTTGATCACACATCGCCAACTGTTGGTTTTGGATAATCCAGTTGAGCAGCAGTGGCACATATGGATATGCCACCAGTGACAGCCCACAATGACACCTTTCTCAAAGTCACTAAGTTCACGTTGTTTTGCCACCACCTGTATTCAGCTGCTATGATAAAATACTGCTTTCTACTATCTGTACATCAGTTTCTATGTTATTAACAAACCTAGAATGTTCCATAACTTCAAATAATAGGGGGTGTACATACAATTATTGGTAGATAGTGTATATGTATACACTGAGAATATAAATTCAGACTGTAAACTAAAAAGTAAAGCAAAGATTTTAATTGTTTTTGAAAATCTAAGTGGCAGACAGTTTCATCATCCATTGTGAAACCACTGCTTATTAATTACTTGAAGTGGCCTTGAACAGATTCATCTATAGTGCAGTGCTCTCCTAGATTTTATAATCTTTAGCCACTCATATGCCATGGATGGGCTGACAGATTAGCTATGTATTATTTAGCTAAAGGTGGGAGAATAATTTGATAGTAAAGAAATCTCTCTAAATTAGTGTTGTATTAATTTTAACATCAGTCCTTTCAAAACCTAGCAAACAGGTTCAATAAGGAATAGTTTTACTTGTCATCCACCTTTTATACAAATGCTCTGAAAAAAATTAAGAAAATTTAAGTCATTGATCTGAACTCAGATTATCTAGACTAGGGATGGGGAACTCATGGCACACGTGCCCAACGTAACTGAATGTGAATTCAGTAATTCCCCCCCCCCCCAACACAAACTCACCTAAAAAAAAAAAAAAAAGAAAGTCCAACATTGAAACATCACTCAAGGAATCCACCTTGCATTGTAACCTGCACATGCCCATTCTCTCTGCCAAGCAATACAGTTGTTTACTGAATGGTGTGACGTGACTACATCTCGCATTCTGACTTCAAATGTAACTGACAAAATTGTGCGATTAGATTTTTTTTTTCATGAAGGATTTTATTTTAATACCTTTATGCCTTTCATCTTCTATTTCATTCTTTTTTTTGTTACACTTTTGTCATAAAATGTGTATGAGAATAATGATATACTGTGCAAAATTCTGAGGGGCACACGAGAGTAGCTTTTTAAAAGGTTTAGCCACAAATTTTGGCATGTACCCATAAAAAAGATTTGCCACCCCCTGACCTAGACTATGGTTTCTGCCTTTTTGACAATCTGGTATATTTTCCCCTAATTAAATATCAGGGGTGTAAATTGTTGATCAACAACTTATGATATTTTAATTGTAGTACGACAGGTTGTGGTCACATTCAAGATTGGGAAGAGAGTGGCAGGCACCAATATTTTTTTTCTCTGAAAATTTATACTTGCTTATCAAATGATAACAATTAACAAATTAACCCTCTCATGCATAAGGGCCTAATATGAGGACACATATATTTTCCCTCATAATAATTATTCATTCATAATTTAGTGCTACTGTATGCATGTAGTCCTCATCTGGGGAGACCAGTGTTCTTAGAAACCACACCAGATGGCAGGAGTTTCACAGGAATACCAATCTCTACAGTGCATGGTGGTATCAAGGAGGAAGTGAAAAGCTGCTGTTTTGTTGATTTGAATTTGGTGATTTTATGAGTCTTCTGATATTGTTATACCTTGTAGATGAAGTGTGATTTAATTTGTTCATGTTTATTACCATATTCATAAAACAAACTTTAAAACAACCCATCCTCACATGAGCACAATATGTTTGTAAGGTAATCTTATGCGGCAAATAGTTTGAGGTTAGAAAGTTCTTGTACAATATTTTTATAATTTTATTTATTTTATTTTTGCAAACATAAATGAATAGTAAGTGTGTTAATTGGCATTATCATCTCTTTTACAAACGGATAACCAAAAGCCAGGTCTATCAGGCATAAAAATGGCCTATTACCACAAGAGACTTACTGAAGAGGAGATTGAAAAACTGCTGGAGGAATCTGAAGATGGTTTGGAGCTGAGTGATTCTGATGATGATCCTACATACCAGCAGCCACAAAATGATCCTACAGAGAATGACAGTTCAAATGAAGACAGCGATGTCCAGTGACCTTCCCCTGTTGGTCAGACTCACAACGTTCAAAGTCCAGCTAGTGTACAAAATACAGCTGTTGCTGGTCATATGCCATTGCAGAGACAACCAGTATGGTTTAGTGAGAAACATAATCCCTTTGCTGGTACTGAACTGCAGTTTAGAGGAAAACACGAAGTAAATATTCACAGAGAGAGCCATGTAGATTATTTTTCACAGCTGTTTCCAGATGAATTGTTGGATAAAATTGTGAAACAAATTAATCTGTATGCATGCCGTAAAGGCAAAGATAATTTAGCACTTACTGTGACTGAACTCAAAATTTACCCTGGAATTGTACTTGTAATGACATACATAAAATACCCAAATGTAAGGCAGTATTGGTCTTCCGAACATGGACTTTGCATGGATGTTATAGCTGATGCTATGTCAGTGAACAGATGGGAGGACATAAGGTGATATTTGCATTTCGTTGATTCAGACACAATACTTACCAACAACAAAGACAAAGCAATACATATAAGACCAGTGCTGCAAAAGTTTCAGGAAACATTCCATGCTGCTGACAGCCCAGAATTTCAGAGTCTAGATGAGATGATGATTCCATTCAAGGGATGTTCACAACTCAAACAATATTTACCTAAGAAACCAAAAAAAATGGGGTTTCAAAATGTGGATGAGGGCAGGCATTTTAGGCTATGTATATTGTTTTGATCTTTATGTAGGTGCAGATCCTGGAAGACAAAATTCAGACTCATTCAGTGCAAGTGAAAATGTAGTACTTAGGCTTTGTCATGATCTTGCTGGTAAGAGCTTCAAGGTACACGCAGACAACTTCTTCACGAGCATCCCCCTAATTAAGAAACTAAAGGAAGATGATATTTATTATGTGGGTACATGCAGAAAAAATTGACTTCAAGGTGCTGACAAGAAACTGAAAAATGAAAAGGATTTGCAGAAGATGGGACAAGGAAATATGTCAGTTACCACATCCTCTGATGACATTACTGTCACTAGATGGGTTGATAACTCAATAGCACATGTAGTATCTACATGTGAAAGGAGCCTGTCAGTGTAGTCAGAGGTTGTCAGAAAGAAAAAAGTGTGCTGAAATTCCACTACCTCGCAGCATAGCTGTTTATAACAAACATATGGGTGAAGCGAACCTTACAGACTCTCTTGTGGTTTTGTATCAAAATGATACCAGGAACAAACAATGGTATATGAGAATTTTTTACCATATGTTGAATGTACTTGTTTGTAATACACGGATCATTTGGAAATGGGAAGAAAAAGGAAAATTGGATTTGTTGGAATTCAAATCAAGAGTGGCAACTGCTTTGATATATCATGGTTTAGTTCAACTAGGTACAAAGAACCTAGCTGAGCTAAACCTTGAAGGACACCTTCCTTCAAGGTTTAGTTCAGAAGGGTGTCCTTCAAGTCAGACACCACCAGCGCTAAAGAAACACAAAACTCACTCTGTGCCATGTGAGAAATGTTTTGACAGCAGTGGACACTTCCCAAAGAAGACAACATGTGTGCTAATACCAATTGTTGCAGATTTTACACTGCAAGAGTAAAACAAGATACATCTGTGGTAGATGTGAGGTTCCAATCTGTCTGGAATGTTTTCAGTCTTTCCATACAAAATGAGGCAAAGAGAATAAGATTGTTCTTGATTTACATAGCTCTACTGCAAATTCTAATTGTTCTACTTTTTTGTATGTACTAAGTAATCCAAATTTTGATCATTTATGCAGTGTTTCAGCAAAATATAAATTGTTTATAATCTGTTTTGTCATACTTGTAATGTCTTTCAATGAAAATAAATTCCTTAGTCTAAGTCATTTCCATAGAAATATGTCTGTAGTCTGTTGGCGTTAGTGCATGATGTCCTCAGATGAGGACACCATGCATATGGTTAAAATGTGCTGACAACACTGGTGAAGTGGCGACACACTCAAGTGCACAGTTGCCAGTAGACCATATACATAAAACATATGCACAAAATTGGTACTGGTAGCACTTGCACTCAAAGGCAGAGGAATTATAAAATGTTAGCAATATAACATAAAGGTTAACATTTTTTAAGATTTCAATAAATATTATTACTAAGAGAAGACTTATATTTTCCAGTTTTAATTTTCTTTTTTCTTTATTTAATAATTGATAGTGGACACATCTGCACTTGCGGGCATAGGGTTGAGAGCCGCTGTAGTAGTCTACTTTATACTATGATAGTCGACTACAGCGGCTCTCAACCCTATCCCACAAGTGCAAATGTGCCCACTTGTGGGCATAGCAAATCCTATGAATTCCCTATAACTGAATTCTTATTGTTAAAAACTGCAGCAACCAAAGTAACATCTTTGGTTATTACTATCGCAGTTTTAAGGAATGATGCATTTTAAAGTGATTTTTATTTCTTTTACTTCATTTTGTACAAGTTGCTATCGATGACTACAACCAGGGCCGGAGTTACCATTTAGACAAACTAGGCAACCGCCTAGGGTGCCAAACTTCAAGCTATGCTTTATTCATACTTTACTAAAATATCAAAATTAAATAGTGATATATGATTTAGGTATCGATTCTTTTTCTTTATCCCTTACACATCACACTATTTTACTATTTAACTCTTGGTTCTTTTTTGTTCCTTACCTAAATGATTTGAACATACATTTTTGTTGCACTAAGAATTCTCCTGACACTTCCAGTTTCAGTAGCAAGTGGAGAACGTAGTTTCTCAAAGTTAAAACTTGTTAAAACATACTTGCGCTCAACAATGTCCCAAAACAGGTTAACAGATTTGGCAACAATTTCAATCGAACATGAGCTAGCTTCTACACTAGATTTAAAGGAAATGGCAGAAAATTT
This sequence comes from Typopeltis vanoorti, assembly GCF_054136105.1. Classification (NCBI taxonomy): domain Eukaryota; kingdom Metazoa; phylum Arthropoda; class Arachnida; order Uropygi; family Thelyphonidae; genus Typopeltis; species Typopeltis vanoorti. Next base: position 68,981,195 of record NC_143549.1, on the reverse strand, counting down.
TGCAAAATTGAAGGCAAGAAAAATTAAAATTTGATTTTCATATATTATACATATTGTATATTACTTTGATTATTAATAAAGCATGTCAAAATAATTTTTATTTTTTATATTTAAAATTTCATTTGAAAAAATATCCAACTTGTGAAATAAGGGGTGCACTTGCAAACATTGCCTAGGGTGCAAAATAGCCTGGCACTGACAGTGACTACAACAATGCCAATTATTACATTAATACAATTTAGTTAAACTAGCAACAATGACTGATTCACAGTCAAGATGATAGTTGTACCATTGGAACAAAAGCTGACAGAACAGGCATGAAAGTTCAACATGAGCACTTCATGTAATATGAGGTCACTTTTGTTTTTTATGCATGTTAACAATTAACATCCTTAGCTGCCTTCAGGCCAGTAGAATAAATTAACCAGGCATGGTTCAAATGTTCATGTTGAGTTCATTTCATACAGTCTTAACACAAACTGTGAGTTTATCTTCTCGGAGATTTTAATTTTCATAATTCAAACTGGCTCCCCCTTCTAAGTTTGCAGATCAAGCTAGAGACCAAATTATTTGCTATGAGTCACATAATCGAACACCAACTGTTCACCTTCCAACTAGAATACCAGATATTTCTCATGATTCTCCTGGCACCCAGAACCTTTTCTTAACCAGGTCTGCCTTCAGATACACTTAGATGGTTGCACTCCTCTTGATCATAAACTCATCCATGTTTTTTTTCCTGTTCTACAGATCAGTTTCCTCTTCCAGTGAATCTCAGTCTAGTACTCTATAGCACTACAATGATGCTAAATGGATGATCTCCTGGATTTCCATCTCTTTTCCAAGTTATGAATGTCATTTCTGCTCTTCTGATCCAAAAATAACTGTTACTGGAATGAGAATACTTATTTCCCACTCCACAGCAAAGCCATAGCCTCAGAGCTTCGTTGGTATCAACAATGTCCTTGGTTGGAAGGATTCAGATTCAAATCCTGTATATGACATTTATATTATAATGGCATTTATATGCTTTATACTAATGCTAGGAGTATCCGGAATAAGGGAGAGGAATTGGTGGCGCAGATAGCATCAGACTGGCCAAAAATTATTGCGATCACTGAGACGTGGTGGACAGAAGGTGGATATAACAACAGGAATAGAAGTCACCGGGTATAGCATTTTTCATCAGGATAGGAGGGGAAAGCGTGGTGGTGGGGTACTGCTTATGATAAGTGATGACCTATGTCCTCTAAGAGTGGAGGCTTTGGAAGGAAGTGAGACAAATGATTTTGAGAGCGTATGGTGTGAGGTAGAGGTAGGCAAGACAGGATATTTAGTGAGGTGTTGCTACAGACCTAGGAGCATAGAGGATGGGGACCAGGAGATGTTTAGACAGCTAAGTTTGGCAAGTGCAAGAAGAAAGATTGTTATGGGAGATTTTAACTACAGTAGAATAAATTGGAGAGAGGAAGATGCATGTAGCAATAGGGGAATAGAATTTCTAGAATTCTTGAGGAACAAATGTCTTAGATAACATGTAACAGAGGGAACAAGAGGTTCAAAAGTTTTGGATTTGGTTATAGAATCAGAAGAGTTGATAATAACTGAGTTGACATCTCTCCCACCAGTTGGAGAGAGTGACCATATGGTTTTGACTTGGAAAATGAATAGACATGCAGGAGTATCAAAGAGACGGGAACTTATGTGGAATTATAATGCAGGTGATTATAATAGTCTTAGACGTCAACTTGGGGAAGTTTCATGGAGGGAGGAATTGTAAGGCCGGGATATCATTAGTGTGTGGAAATTGTGAAAGAATATTTGTTATCAGCAATGGTAAGTTGTATACCACGAGTGAAGAAGAGGATGCAATTTGGAGTAAAGTGGATGACAAACAATATTAAACAGGAATTGCATGCAAAAAAGAGGCTATGGAAGAGATATAAGGAGACAGGTGAAGAGAAGATGCATGAGGAATATAAGACACAGGCCAGAAGAGTGACTAGTGTGGTAAGGAAAGAGAAACTGGAATATGAGAGGAGATTTGGCCCTAAGATCCAAAGAAAATCCTAGGGAATTTTTTAGCTATGTGGTCAGTAGGAGGAGAAATGACTGTGGAAGAATGATATTGCGGGATAAAAATGGGAATAGAATGACTGATGCAGAGGATATAGTGGAATTGTTCAATGAACACTTTATTGGAGTATTTCAGGTGATTTGGCCTGTCAATTCCCTAGCACATTCTCTCAAAACTCGTGGTGAAATACCATCCAGTCCCACAGCTTTACTGACATGGTGCCACATGATAAGTTGATATTTAAGTTGCAGCACATGGGTCTGGATGTTAGATTGGTCAACTGGATTCAGTATTGGCTGTCTGATAGGTATCAGAGAGTTGTGTATGGTGGAGCAGTTTCAAGGAGGCAGAGGGTTACAAGTGGGGTCCCACAGGGCTCAGTACTAGGACCTATATTGTTTAACCTTTATATCAGTGACATTGCCAGTGGATTGCAAGGGGATATTCAGTTGTTTGCGGATGATGCGAAGCTGGGAAGGATTATTAGTAATAGTGCAGATGTGGTAGCCCTGCAAGAGGATTTAAATAAGCTAGATAGATGGGCAAATGAATGGGGGTTTCAGTTTAATGCAGCAAAATGTAAGGTCTTGAGGTTTGGGAAACATCGATGGGATGCTGCATATTCTATGGGAGGAGTTATACTGGAGGAGGTAGGGGAGACAAGAGATCTGGGGTTGATTATTGATAGAAACCTGAAGTTTAGGGGACATATTGCAAAGGTGGTGAAGGTAACACAGAGAATTGCTACAATTATGAGAAGGACACTGACCTGCAGAGATAAGAGGGTTATCATTCCATTGTATCAGTCTCTGATCAGACCACACTTGGACTATTGTTCTCAGATTTGGTCCCCAGGATTTGAAGGGGATAAATTAACTGTGGAAAGGATACGAAGACGGATGACAAAGATGGTTTCAGGACTGTGCAAGGATAGTTATGAGGATCGGCTGAGAGAATGTGGACTGCAGAATTTGGTGAATAGAAGAAGGAGAGGTGATATGATTGAGACTTTTAAACTGTTGAGAGATGGTTACAGGGTTGACACTGGGGAGTTCTTTAGCTTGGTTGAACAGCGGGAAGGAGTGATGACAAGAGGCCATCACTGGAAGTTACGAAAGGAAACTGTGAGCAAGAGGGTAAGGAGTGGTTTCTTTGTGTGGAGGGTGGGTGAGCCATGGAATGCATTGCCTGATGGAGTGGTCGGAGCGAGAACGGTCAATGAGTTTAAAGAGTGGTATGATAGACTTTGTGTTTCTTAGGGGGGGGGACCTCCCCTCGATAAGTCTTGACGGACTTTATGTCTTAGGAAGGACCTCCCATGATGAGTCTTTTGACTCCATGGAGGTCTGAATAATAATAATAATAATAAGATATGAATAACTTTATAAAGACTTTTCAATAGAAGGCAAGTTAGCATGTCTCATATGGAGGTGGAGATTTTCCCTCCTGGAAACTAAAATATTTCATCTTGCAAAACAGACCAGAACAACACATGAAATTATTGAATATAATGCACTGGCCTTATAGCCATAGTTGCTTCTGTCATAAGTGCAATTACTCACACTGCTAAAAGCTACAAAACTTATCCAAGCTATAGTTCACAAAAAAAAGTCCAAGATAAAAATTCGTCATATATTTACTGGCTTAAGTCAAAAACTCCATTTTCTTACTCAGTCTGCACTACAGTCCGAAGCAAGTCTAATAAAATAATATCATCTTCATCATCAAATTCCTGCCATGTATCCTCAAGGAGTGTACAGGATATGATAGTACTACATAACAAAAATTACATCATTACTAACTTCCTATCTACAATTTTCCTCCAAATCAGTCTGTTACTTGTCAAGACTCCAACATTATCAGATCTTATATTTCTATTGTCTAAGGCACTTTGTACTGTATCAATCCACCTCTATCTTGGTATTCCTCTGGGTCGTTTTGCTGCCAACCTGGCGGAGAACACTTGTTTTGCTAATCTTTCGTCGCCCATTCTGTTTAAGTGACCATACCACCTGAGATTAGCTCTGCTAACGAAATTCCTGGATGCTGACAATGTAAAGTTCTTTCCTAATATCCTCGTTTTTAATATGATATTGCCATTGATGCCATCTGTTCACGCCCATAATCTTTCTCAGGACTTTCATATCTGCGGTCTCTAGTCTTTGGTCAAGTGTTTTACTTCTGACCCAGCTCTCAGATCCATAAGTTAAAACTGGTTTGAACAGTGTCTTATTTATTGTCGGAACAGCTAATTTAGTGTTCCAACTAATTTCTCTGTTATTCCGTATGAATTTATTCAATTGACTTCCCACCATACCAGCTTTGCTGATTCTGTTGTCTATTTCTATATTTAATTTACCATCTTCAGTAAAAATCGTGCCTAAGTAGCTGAAATGTTTTACTTGTTCCACAGGTTCTCCATTCACAACACAGTTGACATTTTCAATGATTCTGCCTATTTTCATTGTCTTTGTCTTTTCAATGCTGACTTTCATACCATATCTATTACAGCAGTTATTCAATTTAGTCAGGGAATCTTGCAGACTTGTAGCAGATTTATTTAGAAGTATAACATCATCCGCATAAAGCAAAGAGCTGACATTAACATCTCCAATTTTGATATCATGTTTAATACCACTTTCCTTCATAATGTGATCCATATAGATAATGAATAACAGAGGGGATAATGTACATCCTTGTCTCATACCAGATTTAACATTAAACCATCTTCCTGTACTTCCTTCAATTGTAACTGCTGACTTACAACTCAAATAAAGACTAAGTATTGCTTGATATAATGCCCCATTGACACCATATAACTGCAGCGTATCGAATAGCTTCTCTCTTAGCACCTTGTCATATGCCTTTTCCAAATCGACAAAACTTAAAAACAGATCTTTGTTATATTCCCATGCTTTCTCGACTATTTGTCGTAAAGTGAAGATCTGATCCTGACAGCCTCTATTTGGCCTGAATCCAGCTTGTTCTTCACCAATCTTTTCTTCCACAATTCTTCTCAACCGTTTCTCAATTATACTTGCATAGATCTTGCCAGAAACACTCAGTAGGGAAAGACCTCTGTAATTCTCACATTGAGTTGTATTTCCCTTTTTATATATTGGTACTATGGGAGCCCTACTCCAGTCATCAGGAATTCGTCCCTCTGTCCAGGCTTTCTGAACAATGCAGTGCAGCCACTGTAATAAGAGTCTTATACCACCATACAATGAAAGCTTGCTCCAGAATTAACAGGCCATCCTCTGTTTACAAGCCATCATGCTCATCTGTAATCTACCCAAGAGCATGAACAAAATCTTTTATCTGGCTTGTCCCTAAAATTAGAGATAAAGTCAGCCATCAAATTGTTGTCCTGTTACCCTCACTTCAATACTCTTGAAGGTCCTGGAAACCCACCAGTTAACTAGCGGTCACCAATATGGATTTTGCCATTCTTGTTCTAACCTCACCCACCTTTGGACATAAACCATGGAATTATGTTCCATGAAATTAGAGAGTGTCTGTCATCAAGGCCTTCTTAACAAGTTGCAGGATAGTAACCATCTTTTCGTTAAAATCCTGCCCTTTGCGACTAGATTGCCAATTTCCTCTCTGGTTATTCATTGCATATCAGGAATGCTTCCTCATGTCAAGATTTTATTTTATTTTATTTTTTTTATCAATGCAGAGTATTACAGAGTTTTCTGCTCTGATCCACACTCTTAATCCTTTACATCAATGATCTTTGATGTTTCACACTTTCCTGCAGTTGGTGAGAGTGACAGTGAAGTGATCGTGGCAAGTCATATGCAGACTTCTCTGAGGAAAGAATATATGTGGAATTATATCAGACTGGTGATTATGACAATAGGAGACAGCTTGCAGCTATAGCATGGAATGAGGAGTTGAGCAGTAAGGAAATAAATGCTGCTTGGGAACTAACAAAGAAATATATAACAGCAACCAGTGGCAGCTTGTGGCTTGAAATTGTGGGGTGCTTCAACTTTCAAAATATACATACACACTGTAAGTACAGTGTATACGTGTTTGGATAAAATATCAAAATTATGGTAAAAATTAAACATGAAAAAATATTGTTTATTATTGATAAAATTATACAGTTTAGTATAATTCAAAATTACTTAAAAATAAAATATATTCTTGTTTGTTTCATGAAAAAAGATTCTTTATTATCGATACAATTATACAGTTTAGTATAATTCAAAATTACTTAAAAATAAAATCCATTCCTTTAAATTGTAATTAAAGAAATGAATTTACAATTTTTGGACATTACAATTAAATCCTTTAATTGTAATGTCCAAATATTTAAAGAGACGGAGTAAACACGATAAGCACTACGAACACTCTACTACTGGTGCAAACCATATAAACAAGAGTGGAACTGTGTGACAGACAGTGCTGCATTATGCTAATAGTTCACATCTCACTATGATAGTGTCATATTGTTATGCTTGAGCACATAGCAATATGACACTGTGGTAAACACAGTGCTGCTAGCGTCCTTCGCCCTCCTAAGTGCTACAAGATGGATTTTTATTATTTTTTATACAAAATAAGAGAATTGTATAGGATTGTTGAGATAAAATTAAATATTACAAGCAAATATAAATAAATTAATAAATATATTTATATATCGAGAAAAATTGGGGTGCTGCAGTTCTGCAGTGCCTATGCACAAGCTGCTCCTGACAGCAGTAATGTGTGAATGTATTTCAAAGGCCAAAAGGCTGAATAAGGTAGGTGTAAAATGGATGAATGAGAGGCTTAAGCATGGAAGAAAAAAATAATTTAGAGCCTTGGTTGGTTGGTTGGTTTATAGTTTATTTGGCACAAAAACTACAAAGGTCATACTGTGCCATACTAAAGGTTACAAACATTAGCATTTACAGAAAATTGTTAACAATATGTCTGTACAAGAATCTAGTTTCATAAAGCAGAATCTATAGGTAAGCAGAACTGTTGTAGAGGGCACAGCAACACACAAGGTCAGAGGTTATTACAGTATAGTGCAAAAATAGTTAACAATATAAGTTAATAGATAATATATGAAACATTAAGCCAAGGAATGCCGTATCTACATATATGTAAAATTATAACAGATGCCTTCATAGAAGCACAAAAATAGGCAAAAAGGGATTATTATACAATATGCATGAATGAAAATTAAATTTAGCAATGCATTAGAAACAGAATTTAGGATACATATAAACAGAATTACTAGAAAGTACACAAATAGATAAGATGTCCTACAGCACTATATGATTATTCGAAAAATAAAGTAGTAAATAAGATGCATACACAAAATGTATGTTAAGTGATGCAGTATCTACATATAAACAAAATTACTGCAGAGGTTTCATCAGTATATAAATAGATAACTATAGGTTAACATATGTATATACAAAACAAGTCAAGGAAAGAAGTGTCTACATCTCAACAAACATTATTATACTATTACTTAAAGAGTCAGAAAGGAATTATTATACAGCATTGATGCATAAAATTTAAGTTTAGCATTATGATATTTACATATTAAAAAAATTACAGCAGGGTGATACAAATATACAAGATCAAGGCCCATGGTAATACATAATTGGTCAGATTTAACCTAATGAATAATACATAGGTATAAAAGTTAAGTTAAGCAAAAAAAAAAAAAAAGTATTTACATATAAACAAATTTATGGTCAAATGTATTAGTACAAATTAATTCTTTCTAAAAAATTAAAAACATCATGCAATTTGCCTGAGTCTGCTAGCATTTCCCTGAGTGTATATGGCTTGGTTAGATAGGTGAAATTTCATTCCTCTCTCATGTAAATTTTTGACAATCTACCAGAATATGATGAATAGTGAGATGTGTGTTGCATTTTTCACATATGGGAGGGTCATCAGCTCTCAGTAAATGAGAATGCGTAAGGTGACTGTGACCTATGCGGAGCCTAGCAAGGACAATCTCCTCCCTTCTCTTTGTACATTGACTAGAATGCCAGTGTTTAATTTCAGGTTTAATGTTATATAATTTGTTGGTTGATGTTTCTTGCCATGTTAACTCCCACTGAGCAATTAGCGTTGATCTTATAAGTTGTATGTAGTCTGTATATGGAACTGTCAAATAGTATGTGGAGAAGGTATGGGCTGATTTAGCAGCTGCATCTGCAGCCTCATTTCCTTTGATTCTGACGTGGCTGGAAATCCAGCAGAACTGAACATCGAAATTAAGGATTTTCATTTTGTGAAGCAGGTGTAGCACTTCATAAAGTACTGGATGAGGATTATACATAGGAGAGGAGATAGCCTGTAAAGAGCTCAATGAGTCTGTATAAATTATACACTTTTGGTAGCAGTTTTCTTTTATATGCACAAGTGCAAGCTGAATGGCATGTAACTCTGCTGTATAATTACTGCAGTCTGGTGGGATCTGATTTGAGATAATAATGTCAGGAAACACAGCAGCACTGCCAACAGAGGTGTTAGTTCTTGAACCATCAGTATAGATGGGTAAGAAATAAGCGTGTGCTGCTCTGTGTGCATTACACAATTGAAAGTAAATAGATGATGGGGGTATAAGATTTCTGTAGCTGACAAAGTGAGAGGTTGCAGGATGGTGTGCAAACCTGCCATGGAGGAATGCTGTTTTGTTTAGTGTAGCTAATGTTGTCAGCATTTATACTAACGGCTTGCACAGTTTCTTTAATACGCATACCAAAAGGATGTATAGCAGTTTGATGTGTGATATTGAGCTTCCCAATACAGAGAGAAGATACTATTCCATGTAGGGTGATCTGGGAGAGATTTTATTTTTAGGGTGTAATTAAGAGACAACTGTTTCCGGCAAAGTGATAGTGACGGTTCATTTGCTTCTACATAGAGACTTGGAGTGGGTGAGGTGCGAAAGGCACCAGTAGCTATCCATATACCTTGATGATCGATGGAATCCAACCATCGTAGGTTACTCTGTCTTGCCGAACCATAGACTTGGGACCCATAATCCAGCTTTGAAGCTAAAAGTGCACGATAAAGATGGAGCAATGAAGCTCAATCAGCACCCCGCCCAGTAGAGGATGAGTGCAAAGGAGGTTCAAAGTTCTTTTGCACTTTTCTCTTAGTTGACGAATGTGTGCTAGAAATGTGAGTTTTCAGTCAAAAATGAGTCCCAAGAACTTGGTTTCTGTAGTTACTGGAATAACAGTAGGTCCCATTCTTAGTTCAGGATCTGGGTGATGAGTGCATTTTCAACAGAAGTGTACACAGACACTTTTTTCTGTTGAAAACTTAAACCCATTATTAAAAGCCCACAGAGAGACATGATCAATTGCTTGCTAAAGTTATCTTTCAATTACCCTCAAGTTAAGTGAGAGACAGTAGATTGTGAAGTCATCAACATACAGAGCATTGTCTACAGTGGGATGAAGCTGTTCAATGATTGAATTGATTTTAATAGCAAAAAGGGTTACACTTAAGACAGAGCCTTGGGGAACACCTTGTTCTTGAAGATATGGTCGAGATAGCGTACTTCCCACTCTGACTTGGAAAGTTCGCCAGGACAGAAAGTTTTTAATAAATATAGGGAGGTCTCCTTTGAGACCTAGGTTATAGAGGTCTTTTAATATGCCATATCTCCAGGTTGTGTCATAAGCTTTTCCATGTCAAAAAAAACAGAGACAAGATGTTCTCGCTTCAGAAATGCATCTCTTATACAAGTTTCTAACTGAACTAAATGGTCTAAAGTTGATCGATGTCTACGGAAACCACATTGTGTATTGGAAAGAAGACTGTTGCTTTCTAAATACCAGAGAAGTCTGGCATTAACCATTTTCTCTAGTATCTTACAAAGACAACTGGTCAGAGCAATGGGTTGATGATTATTTGCTCATGTTGGATCTTTTCCTGATTTTGGGATAGCAATGACAATTGACTTATGCCAAGAAATTGGAAACTCTTCCTCTGCAAGTATTCTATTGTATAATAAGAGAAGAAGATTCATAGAAGATGATGGTAGATGTTTTATCATTTCATAATGGATGTCATCAGGTTCTACTGCACTAGGGGTGAAATTGTAGGAGAGCTCTTTTTAGTTCCTCCTTGACAAATGGCTGAAGAATGTTGGTAGAAAAATTAAGCCTTTGTTTCTCTTGCTGCTCTTTCAGTATTAAAAATTCCAGAAAATATGAAGCTGTTGCTGACATTTTAGCAAAAGTTTCTCCCAAAGTATCTGCAATAGCTTTGGGATCAGCAAGAACACTTCCATTATAGTCTAAGGTGGACAAACAATGTGTACTATATCTGCCTTTCATTTTCCGGATTGTATCCCATACAATTTTTGGACTGGTCATTTGATTAACTGATGTAGTATATTGGATCCATGATTGTTTTTGACTCTGATGTCTTACAAAATGTGCTTTGGCTCGAGCATGACTGAAAGTTATTAAATTTGATTTGGTGGGTATCTACAAAATATGCTCCATGCTCTTCTGTGTTGATCATTTTTGGCTGCCTGACATTCTGGGTTCCACCAAGGCTTTGGATAGAGTGAAAATCGAGATGATGTTTTTGGGATGGAGGTTGTTGCTGCCTGGACAATGCATTCGGTTATATATTTTACAGCTTCATTGATAGGTGTTTGACTGATGGCATCAGCATTAAATTTTGCAAGATGAGAGAAAGTGTTCCAGTCAGCCTGGTCCATTTTCCATATAGGTATCCGTGTGGGTGAACATGGTTCCTGTGAAGACATTGTACAAAGAACAGGAAAGTGATCATTTCCATATATGTTCTCTTCAACGTCCCACATGAGCAGTGGAAGAATGGAAGGGGAACAGATTGTAAGATCAATTGCGGAATATGAGCAGGTAAGCATATGGAAGAAAGTATTGAGTTTATTATTTAGAAAGGAAAGGTTATTATTATCAAGAATTTTTTCAATGATTCGACCTCATCTATTAGTGTTGGCACTACCCCATAGAGTATTGTGACCGTTGAAGTCACCCATCAAAAGTATGGGTTCTGGCAGTTGCGAGATAAGGTTATCAAGATCAATTTCATTTAACTCAGCATTTGGTAGTAAATAAATTGAACATATTGTAATAAGGAATCCCACAGAGAAGCGAATCGCTACCGCTTCCAGAGAAGTATTAAGTTGGACCTGATGGAAAGGATTATGACTGCCCACTAGGATAGCTACTCCTCCATGAGCAAGCCCATCTCCAGTTCTATCTTTACATACAACAGTGAAATTCCTAAAGGTACAGTCCTCATTGGGTCTTAAGTAAGTTTCCTGTAGACAGAAACAGAAAGGTTTCTGTTTCTGCAACAACATCTTGATATCGTCAATATTCTCGCAGATCACACGACAGTTCCATTGTAAAAATTTCCTATTGTTTTGATTTTATTGACTTGTCTGGTTTTCAAGAGGTTGAGGGTTTACCTTTGTCAGATTTATATTTATCCACTGTTTTAGGGAAGTATGGACGGCCAGTGTCCATCTTTTCCTCTGGTAGATTGTCCAAAACATCAAACATGTTAGGGTCAGTTAGTATGCTTAGTTTGCTTTCAGTGGGTATGGAGGTATCCATTTTTTCTGTGCGAGTGTCTGGTGGTTTATCTTTGAGTGAAGTCTCCACCATAATTTTTTTGGCAGATGAGTTTTCATTAAATGGGACCATTTTTGAAGTTGTCTCTGGAGTAAGGCCATAGGTCTTGTGATTAATGCGCTCAACAGAGAAGCACTTGTGATCGTAAAGTTCAGATATAGTGAAATTATCAAATGGTGGAATAGACATACATGTTTCAGTTGCTGTTGGCACTTTTTTAATTGTTACTTTTTCAGCATAAGAGGATCGTAGAACAGGTGTAATGGTGGCTAGTTTTCTTTTTGCATCCTGATATGTTGTTTTGTTCTGTTTTTATTTTTTGTATCTCTTTTTCATCTTTCCATTTCTGATATGCATGAGAGTATGCTGGATGATCTCCCTGACAGTTGACACATTTAGCTTTTTTTTCACAGCAATATTTATTTTCATGTTCTTTACTACCACATCGAACACAAGTAGTAGTAGAACCACGACAGGCAGTTTGGGCATGTCCATATCTTTGACATTTAAAGCATCTCAGCGGGTTAGGGATGTACATTCTAACAGGACAGCTGAGATAGTTGCTTTTACAGATGTCGGAGGCCTAGGTGTGTCAAAAGTAAGGATGATGTTCTTGGTTGAGACCAGGCGACCATCCCTGCATATCAGGATGCGCCTCACACCCGTCACTCCTTGATCTTTAAGCTCTGAACATATCTCCTCATCAGGAACCTCAAGGAGATCCCATTCTGATATCACTCCTCTACTGGAATTGAGTGTTCTGTGAGGTGTCACTGCAATTTGTATTCCACCCATTGTCGTTGCTCTCAGTAGTTTCTCAGAATGTTGTTTGCACATTGTTTCCACGAGGATATCACCGGAACGCAATTTCTTGACAGTTGTTTTGGGAGGTCCTGCCAGTCCTTCTAAACCTTTTTGGATAAAGAAAGGTGACATTTTCCCAACTGGTTTTTCACCTGTTGCATGAATGATTAAAAAGGTTGGTACATTTTTGTTAGTATCCAATATCTTTTGTTTCTTACTTCTGTTTCCATATGCTGTGTCTATATTATCAGTACTTGATTGGGACTTTGTTAGGGTCCCTGAAACATTTCAGGATGAAGAATTCATATTTAAGGAATTTTTAATTCGGCGGCAAAGCTCCCCACCTACCATGGAGCCACACATGGATGCCCACTACCTGACAAGCAAAGACTGCGCTCAGGAGTGGAACGCCAGGGCTACTCTGGATGCTATACGGCACTGCGGCAGGTCTAGGATCCTGACCCCGGACCATGGGGTGAGAGCCATCCTGCAACATTGTTGACCCTTGCAGGCAAGCCCACTAGCCGATTGATCCTGGCCAGGCCATCCAGGACCACCCATCTTGCCAAAGCAGGGGCCAAAGTAGTGCAAGACTACCAGGATCCCCCTTTCCGGATGTCCACGGGTCGCACCGCATGGCAAACATGGTGGCAGGGTGTTGGATCCTAGTGATGGTGGTCTGGAAAAAGGATAGTGAAAAAGACTCAGGAGAAGTAGAGCAATGAATATGGGAAGAAAAGCAAAGAAAAAGAGGAAGAATGAAAAGGGCCAGTACCATCACTGGGAGGTCCCCTCCACCACGAACAGGTGCCCCACATGGAGGGGACTTTAGAGGCGGTACAGGATGAATAATGGTAATAGTCAGTTACATGAAGAGTATATAAAGAACAAGCCAGGAGAGTGACTTAGTAAGGAAAACAAGTGCAGTATGAGCAGATATTGGCAAATCAGGTGAAGAAAAGCAATAGTGTTTTAGATATGTGGCAATTAAATGATCATGGTAAGATATGTTAATGGATGAAAATGGTAGGATGGTAACTGCTGCAGAAGACATTGTTAAGGTATTCAGTGATCAATTTATAAGGGTGTTTCATCCTCATCAGGGTGGAATCATGAGGAACTTAGGTGTAGAGGATATAGGAGAGAATGGTAATTGTGGGTGTGCAGGAGGTCTATGAAGAAATAAATAACCTTAATGTCAATAAAGCAATAGGATTTGATGACATATTATCATACATCTTAAGATAATGAATGTTCCAGGGAAATTAGCAATATCACTGGCATGCCTGTTCAATAAGTCTTCCAACAAAAATGGGATGCACATGATCATGCTCTGAATACTCTACATAAAACTTAATACTCTGATCATGCTCTGAATACTCTACATAAAACTTAATACTCTGATCATGCTCTGAATACTCTACATAAAACTTAATACTCTGATCATGCTCTGAATACTCTACATAACACCAAAATGTGGTATGAATGTAAATTTAAGGAGGACTGTGAAATTCTTATCAACCACCCTAAATCTTAAGAATAATGATGGTCTAAAAATCCCAAGAATATGGAAGGCACATATTCTACCCACATAACCTTTCTGTCTAAGAGTTAATTATAAATAGGACTGTACATAATCCAGGATCTTAGTTCTAATATAACAACTCTCATGTTAAATCAAGACATCAATTTTGCTGTAATAAAACTATCTATATGAAATTGTTTTCTGATGATGTTATAAATAGAATATAGCTGTGATGTAGTTATTTTATTTAATTTTATTTATTTTTTCACTAGAGGTCAGGCCAGTAGAATAACCGTTGATCAAATCATTGTCTCATTGGAATACTGTTTAAAATGTAATACAGCTTGTCTCTGTACTCTAAATCATCGGTTCCCAACCAGTGGTACGCATACCCCAGGGGATACACGTTATTGACTTTAGACATTATTGATGTGTTATTAGTTCAGTTATTGACTGAGTATAAGTGCATTACATTAAGATAGGCATTGAACAAAAGTGTCAGTATTTAAAAACAGCTATTTTAAAAACAAGGGGTACAATTTATAGAAATGGGTTTAAAAGAGGTACACAAGTGGAAAAAGGTTGGGAATCACTGCTCTATATGATGACCTTGATATGAAGGTCGAAACGCCGAGAAATTAAAGTAATTATTTCTAACATGGTTGTAGTCTCCATAATTTGACTAAAATGAACTTATGTACTATAACAAGGTGACAAATACCTTGAACACGGGAGATGAATATACAGTGGTGTACTTGGATTTTGCAAAAGATTTTGACAGACTGCCTCACAACAAGCTGTAAAAAAATTGGAACAGATGGGATTGGATAGCAGACCACTGAGTTGGATCAGTGACTAGCTGCCAGCGATTTATCATCGAGTTGTATATGGGGGGGGGGGTGCATATCCCAAAAGAGGAGGGTCACTAGTGGTATACAGCAGGGGTTAGTTTGGGGACTGTTCAATTTGTATGTTAATGATGTTGGTATGGGTTTAACTGGTGATATGTAGCTGGTCACAGATGATGCAAAAGTGGGGAGAGCAATGCAGAGTCAAACAGATATTATGGCCTTACAGAAGGACTTGAATAGATTGCAAGAATGGGCAGGTAAGTGGAACTGTCAGTTCAATGTTGCAAAGTATAAGGTTTTGAGATTTGATAAGCAATGATGAGATGCAAAGTATACACTTAGTTGGGAAACTTTAAAGGCAGTAGAGGAGATGAGAGATCGAGGAGTGATGGTGGACAAGAACCTGAAATTCAGGGGACAAATTGCACAAGTTGTGAAGATGTCACATTGGATAATGGCAATGAGTGGAGAACACCGACATGCAGAAATAAAGAGATTATGATGGCATTGTATAAGGCCTTCATCAGGCCTCATATGGATTATTGTGCACAGATTTGGTCACCAGGTTTTCATAGTGATGAGGATATGTTGGACAGGGTCCAAAATATGATCAGTGGTCTTTGGAATGTGGAATACGAGAACAGATTGAGAGGATAAAAATTGCAAAGCCTCTTAAATAGGAGGAGGAGAGGGATATGATTGAGACAAGCTAGTCAGGGGTTGTTATCAGGTTGACATGGAAGAGATTTTTCAAAAAATGGGGGAGGGTAGAACAAGAGGCCATTGCTGAAAACTGTATAAGAAGGGTGTGAGCAAAGGGAGTGAGGAGCAGGTTCTTTGCATGGAGAGTGGTTGGTGAGCAGAATTCATTGCTTGAGTGTGTTGTGAATGTAGACACATTGAATCAGTGTAAGATACGGTTGGATAAGCAATGTGTGTACCATTGTGAGTCTGACTCCGTGGAGGTCAGAAGTTAATAATCATAATAATAATAACCTCTTACTAACCTCATACCCTATCTATAGTTTTTTCTGAGAACACCACTCTCCATTCCTCTTTTTTATTCAAGAAACCTTATAATATTCAAATTATTCAAACTTCAAAATCTCCAAAACATTGATCTTACCTGAAGATAATCCAGTGAATTATGCTGCTATCAGAGCAGTTCTTATTTCTCAGAAGAAATACTACCTTACTACCTCTTACTTTTGATAATGTTTCCATCCTCAGTCAAGATCAATTTTCTCTTTTGGGTTGACTTGATATTATTTTTCATTCAAAATGCTACTTCTCTCTTGCTCGGCTCCTACCACTTTATAAAGTTTAATCTGCCCAACCTTACCTTAGATATTCTTCAAATATCTAAGGTTGGGCAGATCAGAATATCTTTGAAAAATATCAGAATATTTTTCAAAGATATTCTGTTTCTTTTTCTTTCTTTCTTTTTTTTTTCTTCCTTACTGGTACTTTCATTCATGCTGCACCACCAAATTAGAGAAAAATGCAAATTTTTCAGTTTTCCTCTAATTATGCAAGAAAACAAGAAGCTAACAATCAACATCTATACTTCAGATTTATAGTACCAATTTCTCGACGATTTTTTTTCTGGAATAGCCTTTCTATTTATTGTTGTTAACAAATAATCGTTTACTATCTTTCATGTGCTACTGATCCCTTTACCTTTCAATTCCTCTACCCATGGTACTGCCTCAAGTTAGTTTCTAAGACTATTAAAATAGCCTACCTTGTAATTCTGCATATTTCCTTCTTTATAAGAGTTACACATACCTGTGCAACATCCACATCAAAACTGGATAGTCACCCTCACTATGAGGTGGGGGGGCTGAAAAGTTCTGATAAACACCTAGAACAAAAATTATATTAAAGCAACTGATAAAACCACAAGAAAGAACATACATTAAAACTCTTTAACCACCATGTTTCATCAAATTGTAATAATTTATTCTTTTTTTTTTAGGATATATAAGAAGAGAATATATCAGAGGTTTCGAAGAAATTCGAAGACACAGAGGTGTGGGCTGTCATCAAGTTTTTCTGCAAGAAAAGTCCAGAACTGAGATTCAACTTTGTGTGAGACTATAGAAGGACTGTGCCTCAGCATATCTAACAGTTGCCAGATGGGTGGCCAAGTTTAAAATTGGGCATCCTGAGACAACAGATGCCCTCAGATCAGGAAGAGATCTTCTACAGCGATCACACCTGAAAACATCAATGCAGTGCATGCCATGATCCTTGATGATAGACGAATACCAGTCAGAAACATTGCAAAGACTCTGGGGATATCCAGGAAATGAGTTGGGGTCATTATTCACCAACATATGGACATGCAGAAGCTCTCAGCAAAGTGGGTTCTCAAATGTTTGAATGCCAACCAAAAGAGAGAATGTATGCTGTCATCTCAGGGGATTTTGTGTGATTTTGAGAAATCAGGTGCAAATTTTTTGGCTAGTATTGTGACTGTTGATGAAACATGGCTTCATCACCATGACCCAGAGACCAAACAATACTCAATGAAGTGGAAACACAAAGGCTCTCCATAGCCAAAGAAGTTCTGAACCAAAAGTTAGCAGGGAAGGTGCTTGCTATTGTCTTTTGGGATATGGATGGTGTCTCAAAAAAAAAAAGTGAAACTGTCACAGCAGCAGTTTATTCAACAGCTCTGAAGGAAAAACGGCTTGGGGAAGCTGAGCAGAGGTGTGTTGCTTCTGTAAGACAACACATCTGCTTGTACTGCTCATGAAACCAAACACACAAGAAACAACTTGGGCTCTTAATTTCTGCCTCTCACCCATCCTATTTGCCAGACCTGCCAAATAGGGTGGGTGAGGTGAGTATTCGCCAGACCTGGCCCCATCTGACTATTTCCTATTCCCAAATTTAAAGAAACACTTGAAAAGAAAAAAATTTACCACAGATAATGAAGTCATATCTGCAGCTAAGGACTAGTTTGTGCAACAAGGGAAAGACTTTTTTCTCAGTGGACTGCAAATGATGCAGCAGCATTGTAACAAGTGTATGACATTTTATGGGAAATTGTAACAAGTGTATGACATTTTATGGGGAATATGTAGAATAATGTGTTAAGTTACATGGTTCTATCTCAATTCCTTCATGGTGCTCATCACAACTTTTCTAGCACACCTTTGTAAAACTGTAGGCAAGTAAGGCATTTCAGTCACAATCAAATCCTCTGGCAGTATATTCAAATCCAAGACACTTGATCCTTGTATTCCCTCAAACTATTATCTGTCTATAGGGTCTTAAAATTTCATACCCTCTCAGTACCATATCTCAAAAATAGTTCTGCCAAAAAATTATTGAAGTAACCTCAAATTCCATTTGAGTTTTCAGTAATTTCATTCAATCTTTGTCTTGTTCTGGTATATTACCAGTTCTTGAATTTAAATTTTCAGAAATATTATCAATTCGTTTTCTGTAATATTTCATAAAACTTTAATTTCAGTTTTCAGTTTTGCATCCTCAAGGCTATAGGCACTCATACATTTAGTTCTTATAAATTATTTTATCTTCAATATTTTTTTCAAATAAGTATTTCTATTATTTTATATCATTTAGAAAATCCTTACATTAGAAAATTATTACACCTGCTTGCTAAAGCAGGTGTAATAATTTTACCCTGCTAAAAGATATAATTGACTTCAGAATCAGAAAATGTTCTTGAGAACTTGTTAACACGTTCGCTGCCATGCTACTTTGGCAGAGTCTGTTCCCGTACGCCGAGCAATTTCACTTCTTCAAGGTCAGTACGGTAATCTCGTTGCCGGCAGTGAGCGTCATACGAGTATACTCGTAGTTGGCTTGTGCAGAGCATATACTATCTATGAGAATACACAGTTTTGATGCTAGCCCCACAAGCCAAGCATTTTCACTTCTTCAAGGTCAGTACAGTAATCTCATTGCCGGCAGTAAGCATCATACGAGTATACTCGTAGCTGGCTTGTGTAGCTGGTTTACCAACTATGAGTATACTCGTAGTTGGCAGCGAACGTGTTAATGAAGATTTTCTTAAGTGGTAATCTGTCACTAAGATCATTTTTTCCTCCCTTTAATAATTTCTTCTGCATTCTTTCTTTGCTCATGTACAGTTTACCACTAATTGTGCTTTAAAAATTTTCAAATGCATAAAGGTTACATTACTTAAGGAATGCATACAACACACAAGTTTGGTGCTTTCACAAACTGATAGCCGGTCTTAAACTGTTCATGCAGAAATATCTTCTTCCCTTCCTGCAAGAACATCTGGAATAGTTTAGATAGACTTTCCTATGAAAAATCGGAGCACATTTGCACAGTGAGCAAAGAAAAAATGAAAAGGAAACTATTAAACCTAACCAAAAACGATCTCAGTGGTAGATTACGACTCAATAAAATATATAATTCTTTAATTCATGTATTCCTTTAACATTTTTGTGTTTCTAATATGCATGTTATATAAAACAAACACACAGTAATCCCTCAATTATTCAACCACAGCAAGAGAGCAATTTGCTGATTGGATAATTGAAGGATTCGATAAGTGAATACAATTACATGGTGATATATCAGAAGTCAGTTGACATGCTAACCTTCAAGGATTGGTTAACTGAAAATTTGCTCATCTGAGGGTCATATAACTGAAAGATCACTGTGTGTGTGTTACATAATTCTTCAATTAGTTATTCTTTTAATATAGAATAAAAGCCAAAAGGCTATTTTTCTGGCAACCTTAATAATAACGAAGGGGATACAAATCCTTTGATGTTTATCTGCCAGTAAGCGAAACTCTAAGAACTAGGACTAAGATCTATGAGTTTCATACTGAAAAACTATCGGCAAATCCAAGTGTAAGTAACCACTTGGTAGTACAACACCAAGGTAACTCGTATCAAAGGTGGAGCAAGCTCCCTCACTATCCTTGATATTTTCTCATAATGTAAAAACACAGCCCCTAGGGGATGTAATACTGTAACTACGTTATGAGGAGAGGTCACTACCCAGACCGGTTTCAACCTTTTTTGAGGTCTCATCAGTGAGTAGGTAGACCTGGAAGATAACAAGGTTTAAGTGAAAAGATCTTACATACCTTCACTATATAAATGCCATAAAGGTGTGCCTGTATATTATAGCATAGAATAAAAGCCAAAAGGCTATTTTTCTGGCAACCTTAATAATAATGAAGGGGGATACAAATCCTTTGATGTTTATCTTCCAGTAAGGCTTTTATTTTATAGAATAAAAGCCATTATATTATAATGGCTTTTATTCTATGTTATAATATACAGGCACGCCTTTATGGCATTCGTATAGTGAAGGTATGTAAGATCTTTTCACTCAAACCTTGTTATCTTCCAGGTCTACCTACTCACTGATGAGACCTCAAAAAAGGTTGAAACCGGTCTGGGTAGTGACCTCTCCTCATAATGTAATTACAGTATTACATCCCCTAGGGGCTGTGTTTTTACATTATCAGAAAATATCAAGGATAGTGAGGGAGCTTGCTCCACCTTTGATACGAGTTGCCTTGGTGTTGTACTACCAAGTGATTACTTACACTTGGATTTGCCGATAGTTTTTCGGTATGAAACTCATAGATCTTAGTCCTAGTTCTTAGAGTTTCGCTTACTCGCAGATAAACATCAAAGGATTTGTATCCCCTTCATTAGTTATTCTTGTTTTTGATTTAAGTAGAGCAATCCAATTCTCAACATGTTCAGCTCTACTGTTGAAATTTTCTTTCCTTAATGCAAAGTGTTGGCATTCTGAATTTTGTATTTATATCATACAAGCAGATTGTTTAGCTTGTTTGTTGATGGCACCTGCTTTGGCTGTGAATTTCCAACTTTTTTTAATTATAAAAATAAACAAATAAAAATAAACTATTTGCTCAGTGGTATAAATGTTAGAAATCAAGTTTTTATTTTAATTAATTAATGACACAGATGAAATAAACATCTTTTTATCATTTGTGAAAGTATTTTTATTTCTTTTAAAGTTATAACAAAGAGAGTATATATTTAATTCACTTCAAAAAGTTTTAAACATATAAAATGCATCTTCAGTGTTTTATCTGTATCAATATTGAAGCTGAATGCCCTTGAGCATGCACATTTTAAACATGGCACATAAATAAATACAGTTTTTTTATACACACACACACACACACACACACACACACACACACACACACACACACACACACACACACACACATGTAAATATAAACATTATATAAGAATTCACAACAAAGAAAACACTATAAAATGCATATCAATTATATTCACATATAACAAATAAATTGAATATTCAATAAAAACCAACTATTCGTTAACAATCTTCTCTCTCTTAAACACTAATGCAAATATTAAATAATATACAATAAAAATCTGTTTATAAGAAAATGTCTGGTTCTATCAATTTTTGTATATGTATAATTTTTGTATATATATATGTCAATCATGGCATATTACCTGACAAATTTATTCCTAAAAGATAGGTATAAAAATAAGATTTGGGCTATTTCCAGAAATATTACTGATTCTCACAGACCACAGATTGGGCCCAAGCTATTAAATGCTTTCATAACACTGATAAAAATAATTATATCCAGTGCAACAACAAACCTGATTTGTACATATTTATACTTTTTGAGATATATTACAGTATCATAAACACACACACACACACACACACACACACACACACACACACACACACACACACACACACACACACACACACACACACTCACTCACTCACTCTGCAGAATTTTGCAGTATGGTAATTATGTCATTGAAAGCTATAAAATGTGCGATGTGACCACTATGCAAAATTAAAAAAAAAAATTTAATAACAATGCCATCCATGGAAAGGCATAAACTTAGCACACATCAGAACTGTAGTGTGCTACGGTCAAAATCCCCTCCTCAAAAAGGAACCTTACTTTAGAGACCAAAGATAGTTTTTTTTTTTTTTTTTTTTTAACTATATGCCAACAATCATTTGCCATCCAAGGATTGTCCTGGGATTTGAACCTACAACTTACTGGTTGTAGGTTCAAGTTCAAATCCCATATCAGCATGGATGGCTAGCTGAGTAGACTGTTGTAGAAAGTTTTACTACTGGGTTAAAAAGTAAATTGTACTTGACAAGAATTATACTTTTCTTTTAATCATTTACTTAGCATAAGCAAACAGTTTGCCCATGAAGTATCTTCATGATTATACACTTGTATCCTTGTATGTAGAGGCTATTAACTTCACAAAAATTATCTGGATATCCCATAATGATTTTGCATTATGGGAAGAATCTAACTCTTGCTGACGAGAACTCAATAAAGGCCAAAACTGGTCTGGATAATGTCTCTTTCAAATATTTTTTGCATTATCGGATACAGAGGCAAGTGATATGAAGTCAACAACCTCTATATATATATATATATATATATGAGTATTATAACAGTGCAGATACTTCATGAGTGAGTGGACAGGATACATAGATAAGAATAACCATCGTAACATAGCTTTAAGTTGGTTCATACAATAACAAGTTACTTGGCCAAAACAGATCATTAAGAACAGATCATCATTTCATCTTATGGTAAAGATGAAATGATGTGAGATGGAATTGCATCTACTTATGTTTACAAGGTTTTTGTCTTGTAAAGGCTCAAGGCTTATTTTTCAAAAAAGAAACTATGACTATAACTGCAGGAAAAATTTTGTTTCTATGAAATTTTCCTTATAATCCCAAAAGTTTGAGAAATTGTTATACTCAATTGTTAAAATAAATTATATCATAATAATTAATTTACTTTATCATTTCAGCCCAATAGTTTTAAGAAACACGCAATTACTTGTACAGAGTGATGATTGAAATTTGGTATATGCTCTGTACTGTTTTATTGTTCAAATTCCTTACCAGTGTTCTTAACTCTCACTGATGACGTCTTATGATACGTAGGATCAAATATTTGTAAAATAAATATTACATTTTACTGTGCCACACATGTGAATATTTAATTATGGAAACTCCACAAGTCTTCTTGCTACACAAGAAAATGTAATATTCAACAGCATCTTCAGGAAGTTTTAACTTGAGAAAACACAAATGAGAAAAGCTCTGAGGACTCACAAGGACAGTTATTAGAATACAGTGTAACAGTGAGATATCTAGCATATTTAATATTGCAGCTCACTGTTATGCATAGCTTTCAGATGATTTTCAGTGTAGAAAAGATCTGTTATGGATGGACGAGAGGCTTCCAGATGTAATACCAAATTCTTAGGAAATCTGTAACAGAAGTTATTGTCCAGATAAAACACTGAAGCTAATGACCAATCATATTGTAACAACATTCAGTGAAGATTGCATGGTGAGGCACGACTTATTCTTGTGCTTGTGGATGATGTTAATGTGGTATTCATTCTCCTAGATTTTAAGATTTCTTGCAGTATGACCTATATAAGTTTTGAGGGTATTTCAGAATAAGTCTTCTACATTCTGAAGGCTACAATTATTTTTGGAAAGGAATGCTTTCTAGCTATATATCACTATCATCACTATTATTTTGGGCAACTCCAAGGAGTCGACAGACTCATCGAGGGAGACCCTAACATCATGTCAAGAACAACTATTCGACATTCACACAGTATCTATCATACCTCACCTTGAACTCATTCATGGTCATAGCACCTACAACCAACTCTGGCAGCTTATTCCACTCCTTCACCACTCTCCAAGTAAAAAACCTAGCTCTAACACCCCTGCTAACCACATTCTTGCCCAGCTTCCATGTATGGCCCCTAGTCCTCCCACCACCAGTCCTATTCTCAAAAATATCTTCTCGATTAATCTTATAGAAACGCTTCAGTAATTTGAATGTCTCAATCATATCACCCCCTTTTCCACCTATCAACCAATTTTTGCAACCCACAAATCTTCAACCTGTTCTCGTAAGGTTCATTCCACAGACCTGCTATCATCTTGGTCACTCATCTCTGGATCCTCTCCACCTCCTCCCCATCAAGAAGAAACCCTGGCACCCATATCTAGGCACAGTAGTCTAGATGGGGTATTATCAAAGCTCAATATAGAGGAACAATAACTTGTTTGTCTCTGCTTGTTAAAGTATTTTTCAGCAACCAAGTGATTTGATGAGCTGATTTAGCTACTTTTGCAATGTGCCCCCTAAACTTCAACTCCCTATCCACCAACACTCCGAAATCCCTGGCCTCATCAATCTCCTGGAGTATGGTTCCACCAATGTGATATACTGCTGCTAATCTTTTCACTCCAAAATGCATAACCTTACACTTTGCCACATTAAATTGACATCCATTTTCCCTAGCCCAGTCCTCCAAACTATCCAAATCATCCTGCAAAATTTTGACATCCTGTGCACTCACAATTGCTCTACCCAACTTTGCATCATCAGCAAACAAGTGAACACTTCCTCTCAGATCCTTTCCTATATCGTTAATGAACAAATTAAAAAGTAGTGGTCCAAGAACAGAACCCTGCGGCACACCACTAGTCACAAGCCATCTTTTGGACCACTCCTGAATAAACCACTCTCTGGTATCTTTCCATCAACCACCCTCCTATCCATCTCACCAACCCTATATTTATCCCCATCTGCTCCAGTTTACTGATTAGAATTCCATGTGGTATCCTGTCAAAGGCCTTGGCAAGGTCCAGTAGAATCACTGTAAACCCATTACTCTTATCCAGTTCAGCCGTCACTGTGTTATAAAACGTGAGCAAGTTACTGAGGCATGATCTACCCTTCACAAACAATGTTGTCCCCCATACAGTATCCCATTTTCATCTATCCAATCTTGTATACTTCTCTTGACTAGTTTCTCCAAGACCTTGACAACGATTCCTGATATGCTAATCGGTCAGTAATTTACAACAGCAGTCTTGGAACCTCCTTTATGCAGTGGAACTATTTTCCCCTCTTTCCACCCCCTTGGGACTAACCCAGATCCGAGACTCAAATTAAACAAAATGGTCAAGGGTACTGACAATTCTCTAGCCGCTTTACATATGACACAAGCTGGTATATCATCCATTCCCACAGATGTATTGACATTGAGGTTTTGTAATAGACTACTCACCTCCACTTCATTCACCACAATTCCCGTATAATCTATTGGTTCATTCATTTCTGCAATATCATCACCTGGAAGATATATTCTTGCAAAGTGCTCACTCAGTAATTCAACTATATCAACTGATTCGGTTACCTCCCTACCATCGGCATTCTTTAAAATCATTCTGCCATATACATTTTTTCTTTTACTTGCAACATATCGAAAAACTGTTTAGGATTTTCTTTAGCCTGCATGGCCAATGGTCTTTCGTAATCCTTTTTTGCTTTTCTTACCACACTCGTTACCCTTCTGGCCTGCGCTTTATACCATTCATGTGACTGCCAGTCACCTTTCTCCTTAAATTCCCTCCATAGATCCTTAAATTTCTTGCAAAGTGCTCACTCAGTAATTCAACTATATCAACTGATTCGGTTACCTCCCTACCATCGGCATTCTTTAAAATCATTCTGCCATATACATTTTTTCTTTTACTTGCAACATATCGAAAAACTGTTTAGGATTTTCTTTAGCCTGCATGGCCAATGGTCTTTCGTAATCCTTTTTTGCTTTTCTTACCACACTCGTTACCCTTCTGGCCTGCGCTTTATACCATTCATGTGACTGCCAGTCACCTTTCTCCTTAAATTCCCTCCATAGTTGTTTTTTTTGCAGCTCAAGCTTAATGGTGTTATTCATCCCTTTAACCCCTACTTGATTTATTATTTGGACTCTAGGTACACAGTCAGCCATTGCTTCATGCAAACACTTCTTAACCGCCTCCAATGCACTATCAACTTCTAGCCCTTGCAGTTGTACATGCTATGGCACTGAACCAATCAATACCCTAAGTTTGTCATACTTACCAGCCCGATAATTCCACATGTACCCTGTCTTAATTGTAAATTCCACACCTTTAGCGACCTCCCATGGCAAGACCCTATGATCACACTCACCAACTGGTGGTAACGTGGTCATATTCTTTACAGTCAAATTCTCAGATGCAATTATTATATATCTGGAGGCATACTGATATATAGTAGACACACTCATCATATTCAGTAAATGATAATGATGATAACAACTCTTTTTTGAATAAACATATTGAAAAAATTGGTTGAAGAGAAGATAAATTTTTTCTCTGTTTTCACATTACAACAGATATAAACATGCCATCTCTGTGTGTGTCTACTATATATCATTATGCCTCCAGATATTAGTTCTATCCTCTATCCTATTATCTATTAGTACTATCCTCTAGTTGTTATGATGATGATAACAACTCTTTTTTGGATAAACATATTGAAAAAATTGGTTGAAGAGAAGATAAATTTTTTCTCTGTTTTTGTGAGTATTTAAAGTTTTCTCAATTGTATTGTCTCCAGATAAAACTTCCCAATGATGCTGTCCAATATTAGACAGCATAACATGTACATACAATGTTTTTTATTCTTATTAAAAATACATCAGCTATTATCTTTATCTCACATATTTAACTCATTAAAAGTTTCTGCAGTATTCCATTTTATTTCATTTCTTCTGATGAGAAAGTGAAAATAAACATTATTTCTGAACCACATTGTTCAAAACATATATAGTGCATATTTGAGTCTATTTCAGAATAAGTCTTGTACAATCCAAAGATTGCAATTATATATCATGAGAAAAAGAGAAAATAACTAGTTTTGCTATGAAATAAAATAAATATATATATATTAATGAGCAGTGATGACAATTAGTATAGTTAGTAGCGATGACACTATTGAATCGAATAGATCTCGATTCCAATCCTCTCTAGGATGCAAGGAACCTTTATGATGACTTTGCAACTGAAGGCAAGTTAGCTGATCACATACAGCTAACTTGCCTTCAGTTGCAAAGTCATTATAAAGGTTCTTTGTAGACGTGGAGAGAATACACGTAGACACATATATTTTTACATGTATTCTCTCTCTCTCTAAGTTTAACTACCATATCATAGCATTAATTAGATTTATGGAAAGCCAATTTACTTATCCATGAATAAGCAGAAGATGAGATTTATATTTACTGCATGGCCAGTTTATTAAGTTACATGGCCATCATTAACAACTCCCCCCTTCTTCAGAGACAGAGTCTCATAACATCCAGGTTATACATGATGATAATCCATAATAATGGATTATCATGTTGAATTGAATGGTGATTCACTGCATGCATTACTGAATAGACCAAGAGTGCAACCTAAGGATGGTATGCTAGTTAACAACAGATGTGCAAATGAAAGATAATTAAAACTGACAACCCACCAAGGTGGTGAAGCACAACAGAGTCCAAAGTGTTCCAAGAATGGTCTGACAAGTAGAAAACATTCAGTAAACTACACTCCTGGGACTAGAGAGACAGCTTCTTGATGTGAGAAGGCAGCAGAGCATTTACAAGAATCATGTAGTCCTACAGATAGGCCCACAATCAGTCAGATGGTACCATACAACAGTGAACTACAGAGGAGTAGAGGGAAACATAGTACATTCGAATGTCAAAGATGGGATATAGCAGCTAGTGACTTCAATGAGTTCTACTGCCATGTTACTTAGCTCAAGCAACAGCTATTTTCAGATGTTTCAATCCTACAGGCACTTGATCACTGTTGCAGGCCCAGTGACAACCCATTGCAGATGTCATCCATTTAGTAATGGTCATTTTCATTAGAGAATTGCACCATGTTACAAGGCAAGATCATTCAGGATTGATTCAAAGAGCACAATAGTCAAATTGTAAACTATGATCTTTTTCAATCACACATGGCCAATCTCTGTGGAATGATTTCAGCACCTTCTGGAGTCCATGACAAGTTTTGAGGGTGTAAGAAATTTTTCACTTTAGGCATGGTGACATTTTAATTTAATGTCGAAAAAGAGGATAAGATATTTTCTAGTGAAGATACCTTGCCTTTTTTTTTTCAAGTGGAGGTAGGTAGCTGTATCTAAGAAATTTTTCATTTTAGGCATGGTGACATTTTAATTTAATGTCGAAAAAGAGGATAAGATATTTTCTAGTGAAGATACCTTGCCTTTTTTTTTCAAGTGGAGGTAGGTAGCTGGTCTCATATGGAGACAACAATTTTTCTTCCCTGAAAATCATACTTTTTCATCCTGATGATAGAGACAAATTGGTCAGAGAAGACATGCAATTGTCAGGCATCTCACAATATGCAGAGAGGATTAACTACCCTATCACAGCATTAATTAGGTTTCTTCTCTATGAAACCAAGTTACTTGCCTGTAGCAGCACAGCCCATTAGGCATAACATAAGAGGATGGGGTACTTTATATTCTACTTTCTCATCTTCAGATGGAGCTTTTTTTTAAAAAAAAGTTATAAAACTGCATATCATGCTTTCTTATCATAGGTCTTGATATGTAAGTAACCTGCTAATATTGCCATTTTGTAATCATAATTGCTAGTAAAATATTTCAAAAATGAATTGAACTTTTAATTCTTATTTATTTTTTTTATTTCCAAGTTTAACATAAAAAGATTATGATAAAATCACTAATCCTCCCACTATTTTGTTAGATAATAACATAAGAATACATAAAGTAATTTTAAAGGTTGTACTTCCAATATGTTAAAAAGATGCAGAACCAGACTTTCAAAAAATTTTAATGATATGAAAATAGTGATTAATGTTTGATATACAGTATACTCTCAATTATCCAGGTATGGAGGCAAGGGAGTATCGAGATAAATGAAAAACAGATAATCCAAAATTTATATTTCATTGTGTTTTACAAATACATCCATAATGAGTCTGCTGACTCCATGGAGGTTATCAAATAATAGGAAATGTAACAATTTATTCAAACTATAATTGCTCTTACTATATATTCATATAACTGTTTATTTAGATAATTTGTAATTTTCATCTTGTTTTCAAAGACATTTTCCTGAGATGTACACTTTGAAAAATTGTATATAACAAGAAATTATGCTACTAAATTATAGTATTAAGCAATACACTGACCATTCCTTTAGCTGGACACAGACTGAGAAAACAGTGTTCTCTTCCACTCGCTGTGTGTAGATGGGGATGCATCCACTTTTATGAACCAGATTTCTGAGTATATATTCATAGTGCATAATTTTATGAATCAATATTTGATAAATTAAAGAAAGAATGATACATGGATAATCCACACCTGGATAATTGACAGTACACCATATATTGCAGGCCTTGGTATTTGTGATTGTCTTTAAGTGGAAGATGAATTTCATTACTTAGTATGAGACCATTGTACCATTCATTGAAGACCTGAAGTGGTTTCAAAAATTTCCATGTTTGGCCTCTATAATAGGGTTTCTGGACAAGGAAAAAAATTAAATAAAAATTATAAAAAAATTCATTAAATTAAAAAACAAAGAAAAAAATCCTTAGCTCACCCACCATACCAATGTGCAATAGGTTTACAGCCTTTCATGGGTGGGAGTAACACAAAAAAAAAAAAAATTATGTACATTATTATTATAATTTATTATTGGCCTTCCACAAGGAAATTTAATTCTATGATAGCAGTATAAACACAACTGATTAGCCAAAAATTTACTTGATACTTTTAGAGTTCATGAAGGAAAGCTAACTCCATGGCCTCAAAACGACTAACTCGGTGCTAGAGGAGAAAAAACTTAAAATCTGAAAAGCAGTGAATCATATACTCAGTAACTACTACTATGCTCAAACTGATACTCATTACATATACATAAGAATTCACCCACTCTATGTATGAGTTGTGAGCTATGAGTGTATATTCCCAACTCATAGCTTATCTTCTCTCTCTCTATTCCATTTTTTTCACAACTGTGTTTTATTTATATGAAAGATGAAGGATAGAGTGCCCACAAAAGGAATCACAGATCATAAAAGTAATATAAGAATTGAAGATATGGATATCTGGAATAATGGCAGCCTGGATGGCTAACAACAAGCCATGGATGGATGTTTGTGAATGTCTGTAGTGGTAGATGAGTTATAGAGAAGCAAATCTATCTTGCTTATTGAAGGCCTGAAATGG
Organism: Typopeltis vanoorti; assembly: GCF_054136105.1. NCBI lineage: Eukaryota > Metazoa > Arthropoda > Arachnida > Uropygi > Thelyphonidae > Typopeltis > Typopeltis vanoorti. The sequence continues at coordinate 68,951,161 of NC_143549.1, read as the reverse complement.
TTCTTTGGTTTGGTCTATAGAGCAAAGTTTCCAGGTTATAGACCATAACTTTTTTTTGTAGTTGATATAGTATTAGTAATTAGTATTACTTCCAAATATACATGGAGTCTGAAGACTCATCATGGGAGGTTGAACACTTTTATACCACAATAACTATCATAACTTGCTTTGAATACATTCAATGCACTCGCCACCCACTTTGGCAATGCATTCCACTCATTAACCACCTGCCAAGGAAAACATCTCATTTTCATCCTTACTCACATGACCTTTGTACAGTTTCTAGAGATGCTTTCTCATTCTTGCATGACCAAATGACCAATCTGTACACAGAAATCTCAAATGAGGCCTACTTCCTTATCCATACATGTCAGTGTTCTTTGCATTATAGCAGCAATTTTTTGGGTAACCTTTACAAGTTTTGCATTTCACTGCAATGTAAAATTCATATGGAATTTATGTTTTACAATATGATTTTCAGATTTCAGAAATCTGAAATACAGAGAGACTGCTAAAATAGATTATATCTGACCTGAAATGTTGAATTATAATTTAGAATACTTGGTTAAATGTCAAATCACAGAATGACTGCAGTACAGCCCTTGTTATACCACTTTATAAAAAAGGAAATACACATTGTAAGAACTATAGAGGAATTTCTTGAGAATGTATTATTTGGCAGGGAGGGGGGAGGGGATGATGAAGATGAATAGAAAATGAAGAGCAAGCTGTATTTAGGCCAAAAACAGGGATTTCAAACCTTAAAACAAACAGTCAAGAAAAAGCTCTATGCTTTTGTTTATCTTGAAAAACAGATGTGATAAGTACCAGGGAGTAAAGTACTCAAAATACTAAATCTTTATACTGTAAACAGAACCTTTTAATAAAAAAAAACAAAAAAAAAAAACACATAAGTTGCAAAGCAGTTAGAAATGAAGTGATATATCAAAGGATGAGAATAATCATTAGAAGGCAAATGTAGAACAGCATCAGTCTTCTGAAGCTGAAAACCTAAAATAAGAGACAGAAGTATGGTCTATAAGACTGTGAAAAGAAAATATTAAGCAATTTCAACAATGAAATGCAATTACATGCATTACTGCATGCAGCAGTAATACTGACTTCATTGCTGCTTGCAACACTACAAGATACACTCAGAAAAATATAGTAGAGAAAGGTAATGATGCCTCTGATAGAAGCATAGCCTAGTCATAGCCAAAAGGAAATAAGAAAAAAAAATTGCAAAAAAAGATTATAAGAAGTTATGTATTCTAGATAAAAAACATGATCCAGAATGAAATTTTAGTTTTTAATGCCTTTTAAATATTTAAAAATAAATAAATTTGCATTAGATGTATAAAGAATCAAAAAAACATGAAGTATAAAGAATTAAATCAACAGTACTGATCACATTAAACTATCTAAATATCTAAAATAAATAAATTCAATTTAATAAAATATATTTGGAAATTTAACAAAAATATCACAGAGGTAAATGGATACTTTATATGAAAATAAAGAATAGTACTTTTTATTTTGTCATGAGCCTTATGTGTTTTATTTATTTGGACAACAAAAGAAAGTGAATAGATCAATATTTGTATGAACATTAAAAACTTGCCACTTCTTTTTTTCTGAAGTATTATTGTTTCTCATTGTATAATGACAATAATTTATTAATGCAGTTAAGATTTCAATTCACCTTAGTAATGAGCAGAGGTGAATCTATTATGAGACTTAAGCTTCTGGGCTCCTAAGTCTAATGGGCCCCCAAAATTCACGACAACAAATGAAAGTTCTAAAGCCTAATCCAGTTCCTTCTCTTGTGCATAGTCTTATGAGTCATTTAATGATGTACATAATACCTTCATTGAAATATTGACATTTAATTATTTGCATTCTCCAGGGCAGAGATATAGAGAATCAGCTTATTGTGTCCATCCACTATGGGAACCTCTATGCCACAGAGAATGAGCTGTTTAATAAACAGACCACATATAGAGATATCTATGACATTGATTTACCTTCTATATTTCTTGGCGATCTTGGAAAGAAATCACTGACTGAGTATTTACTGTTGAGTTTCTCTTACATGGCAAACACAAATAAAGTATTCAATTAACGTTAAAATATAATTTACTTGAACTACTCTCAGATTACTTTTAATTTCATAAATATTTATTTTTTTCCATATATTTTAATTTTTTAGGGAAATTACAAACAATGAGCATGCAAAAGTATTTCACTAGATGCCAAAAAAATGTAAACTGAAAGAAAGAAAGAAAGAGGATCCAAAGACATTTCAAAATTTAAAAAACTTCTTAATTTTTTTATAACAGAAACAAGATATAGTTGTGAAAAAATGAACATGTACCAAATGCCAGCAGAATTCAATGATTTGTTGATACAGAAGAATATGGAACAGCAAACATCATTGATTATTATTATTATCTCAAGATCCAATCAAAGACTCATCTAGGAGGTCCTTTTGTCATACAGCTCATCATACCACACCTTAAACACACTCAAATTCTCTGCAGACTCTCAGGCAAGGCATTCCAATTACTCCCAACTCTGCATGCAAAACCCTGCTTCTCACCCTCCTTATACAGCTTTTAGGGATGGCCTCAAGTTCTCCCCTGATCTCCCACTATTTGCAGTAAAACCTCTCTAACGCTGATCCTATAACAACCCCTTACTAACTTGTAGGTCTCTATCATACACCCTTCTTCTTCTGCCTATTGACTAGACTCTGTAAATTGCACCTTCTCAACCTTTCCTCACATTCAACATTCTGGAGATCAGAAACTACCTTAGTAAGTTGTCTCTAGACCCTTTCCAATATCTCTTCATCCTTTTGAAAACTAGGTGACCAAACCTGTGCACAGAAGTCCATGTGTGGCCTAATCAAAGCCCTATATAATGGAACAAGAATCTCCTTACTTCTACAAGTCAGAATTCTTTGTGTTGTCCTCACAATTTTGGCAATGTGTCCCCTAAATCATTATCCACTATCACCCCAAGATCTCTTATTTCCTCCACCTCTAACAATATATCTCCATCAAGCATAAATTCTACATCCCATCTTTGTTTCCCAATTTTAAAACCATACATTTTGCAACAATGAACATGCATCCCCATTTCTGTGCCCATTCCTTCAATTTATTCAAGTCTTCTTGTAAGGCCACAACATTTTCTCTATTCTTCATAGTTCATCCCAACTTTGCATCATCTGCAAACAATGGGATATCCCCATCCAAATCTTAACCAATATCATTAACATACAGGTTAAACAGCAATGGCCCTAAAACAGACCCCTGAGGCACTCCATTCATGAGTTTCCTCCTCCTGGATATTGCTCCCCCATACACAATTTGCTGAAACCATCATATAACCAGTCTCTGATCCAATGCACTAATCTAATATCCAACCCCATCCGCTCTTGTTTGACTATAAACTTATCATGTGGTAGTCTATCAAAAGCCTTTGCGAAATCTAAGTATACTACTGTGTATCCCCTCTCCTCTGTCAAAGGAAGTCATCACCTTGTAATAAGTAGATTACTAAAACATGACCTCCCTTTAGCAAATCCATGCTGTCCATCAAAGATAATACCATTGTTGTCAACCCACTTCTGGATCCTAGTTCTCACCAGCTTCTCCTACAACTTAACCACAATACTTGACACACACACAGATAAGCCTATAATTTTATGCCTGAGTTCTATCACCTCCCTAATCAAGCAGCACAATCTTGTCCTCCTTCCACTCCTTTGGAACTCGACCCAGTGCAAGGCTCATATTAAAAAAATATGTCAAAGCATATGTCAACTCCCTGGCATATTCCTTAAGAATACATGGTGATATATTATTAAGTCTCACAGCCTTGTTAACATCAAGTTTTCTCAATTCCCCATACACCTCTTGCTCACAGTCAGTCTCTCCTCCCCATCATCAACTGCTCTCAATCTCTCAATGATGTTGCATTCAGAGGAATGAAAGACCTTTATGAACTGCTCATTAAGTATCTTCACTATATCTTATGCAGCAATTGTCCTTATACCATTTTATCCAATCAGTGTTATTTTTCCATTACTTTTTTTTTTTTTTTTTTGCTGGCTACATATCAAAAGAACTTCCTAGGATTCTTTTTGGCTTCATTAGCTCACTGCTGTTCATACTTCACTTTTGCTACCCTTACCAACCAAGTCACCCTCCTCTCCTGGTCTTCTTTGTAATCCTCATGGAATTGGATATTACCACTTCTCTTATGCTGCCTTCATAATGCCTTTTTTTTTCTATACTGCATGCTTAATCTCTTCATTCATCCATTTCACCTACCTTATTTAACCTTCTGACTCTTGGAATACATTTAGACATTGCTTCCACTAGATAGTTCTTGAATATTGCGTCTGTGCACCCAGAGATTGTCAGAATAAGTGAGACATGGTTAGATGAGGATGACATCCTGACAGGAATAGAGATGGAAAGGTATGATGTGTTTCGTGAGGATAGAAGGGGTAAAAAGGGAGGGGGAGTGCTATTGATGATAGAGAAAGAGTTATGTCCATACAAGGTAGAGATGCAAGAGGGAAATGGGGCCAGTGGTTTTGAGGCAGTATGGTGTGAGATAGAGGTGAATAGAATCAAATACTTGGTGAGATGTTGTTACAGACCTGGTAATGTGGATGGTGGTGATAGTGAAATGTATAGTCAAATAAGCCAAGCAAATAAGAAAAGGGTGATCATTATGGGTGATTTTTAATTATGGCAATATAGACTGGAATGAAGAGATAGCAACTGGAAGTAAAGAAAATGAGTTTCTTCAGTTTTTGAGGGATAACTACCTCAGACAGTATGTAACAGAGGGCACACGAGGATTGAGGGTCTTGGATTTGGTCATCTCATCAGAGGATGTAATTATAAATGAGGTGTCAAATCATCCACCAATTGGTGAGAATGACTACCTGAGTGACTGCCAGCAGTGCAAGGACCCCTGTGAAAAAAGGGTATATGTGGAACTACAAGGGGGGGGGGGTGATTATGAAGAGCTCAGGAGACAGCTTGCAGGTGTAGCATGGAATGAGGAGTTAGCTGGAAAAGAGATCAATGCAGCTTGGGGGATTTTCAAAAAATATTTAGTGGATGCAATGTCTAAATGTATTCCACGGGTGAGAAGGTTAAATAAGGTAGGTGTGAGATGGATGAATAAAGAGATTAAGCATGCAATACAGAGAAAAAGGGCATTGTGGAGGCAGCATAAGAGAAGTGGAAGTAATCAATTTCATGAGGCAGTTAGCTAATGAAGCTAAAAAGAATCCTAGGGAGTTCTTTCGATATGTAGCCAGCAAAAGAAAGAATGATTATGGAAGGATGACATTGATTGGAGGAAATGGTATAAAGACAGCTGTTGCTGAATGTGTGGTGGAGATACTTAATGAGCAGTTCATAAAGATCTTTCAATCTTGTGAATGTGACTTCATGGAGAGATTAAGAGCAGTTGATGATGGGGAGGAGAGACTGACTGTAAGTGAGCAAGAGGTGTTTGGGGAGTTGAGTAAACTAGATGTAAATAAGGCTGTGGGACTTGATAATATATCACCGCGTATTCTGAAGGAATGTGCCAGAGAGTTGACACCTGCCTTGACATATTTTTTTAATACGAGTCTTGCACTTGGTCAAGTCCCTAAAGAGTGGAAGGAGGGCAAGATTGTGCCACTTCATAAAGGAGGTGATCGAACTCAAGCATCAAACTATAGGCCTATCTGTGTGTCAGGTGTTGTGGTTAAGTTGTTGGAGAAGCTTGTGAGAACTAGGATCCAGAGTTGGGTTGACAACAATGGTATAATCTTTGATGGACAGCATGGATTTGCTAAAGGGAGGTCGTGTTTTAGTAATCTACTTACTTATTACAATAAAGTGACTGCTTCCTTGGACAGAGGAGAAGGATAGACAGTAATATACTTGGATTTCGCAAAAGCTTTTGATAGAGCACCTCATGATAAGTTGACAGTCAAACTAGAGCAGATGGGGTTGGATATTAGATTAGTGCATTGGATTGGAGACTGGCTATCTGATAGGTATCAACAAGTTGTGTATGGGGGTGCAATATCCAGGAAAAGGAAAGTCACTAGTGGAGTGCCTCAGGGATCTGTTTTAGGGCCATTACTATTTAACTTGTATATTAATGATATTGGCGAAGATTTGGATCGAGATATTCAGTTGTTTGCAGATGATGCAAAGTTGGGACGAACCATAAAGAGTAGTGAAGATGTTGTGGCCTTGCAAGAAGACTTGAATAAATTGAGTGATTGGGCAAGCAAATGGGGATGTGAGTTCAATGTTGCAAAATGTAAGGTTTTAAAATTTGGAAAACAAAGATGGGATGCAGAATTTATGCTTGGTGAGAATATATTGTTGGAAGTAGAGGAAATAAGAGATCTGGGAGTGATAGTGGATAAGGATCTAAAATTTAGGGGACACATCGCCAAAATTGTGAAGACAACACAAAGACTTCTGGGAATGATGAGGAGGACACTGACATGTAGAAGTAGGGAGATTCTTGTTCCATTGTATAAGGCTTTGATTAGGCCACACATGGACTATTGTGCCCAGATTTGGTCACCTGGTTTTCAGAAGGATGAAGCGATGTTGGAAAGGGTCCAAAGGCGACTGACTAAGGTAGTTTCTGACCTCTGGAATGTCGAGTATGAGGAAAGATTGAAAAGATGTAATTTCCAGAGTCTAGTGGAGAGAAGGAAGAGGGAAGATATGATAGAGACCTACAAGTTGGTAAGGGGTTGTTATAGGATCAATGGTGGAGAAGTTCTACAGAGAATAGTGGGAGATCAGGGGAGAACCAGAGGTCATCCCTGGAAACTGTATAAAGAGGGTGTGAGTAGGGGAGTGAGAGGCAGGTTTTTTTTGTGCAGAGTTGTGAATGATTGGAATGCCTTACCTGAGAGTGTGGTGTCTGCAAGGAGTTTGAATGTGTTTAAGACCCGGTATGATGAGATGTGTGTGAGATAAAAGGACCTCCTAGATGAGTCTTTGACTCCATGAGGTCTTGTTTAATAATAATAATAATAATAATAATAATAATAATAATAATATCCCCCAAGCTGCATTCATGATGATGAGATAGCAACTGGAAGTAAAGAAAATGAATTTCTTGACTTCCAGTTGCTTTCTCATCATCACAGTCTATATTGCCATAATTATAATCACCCATAATAATAACCCTTTTCTTATTTGCTTGGCTAATTTAATTATACATTTCATAGTCACTATCATCCACATTACCAGGTGTATAACAGTATCCAATTAAGTATTTCATTCTATTCACCTCTATCTCACATCATACTGCCTGAAAACCAATGGCACTATTTCCCCTCTTGCATCTCTACTTTGTATGGACATAACTCTTTCTCTATCATCAATAGCACCTCCTCCTCCCTAAGGCATTAACAGAACTCTTATACAAAATATATCACCAACAACAAACATCAGCAGCAGTTTAATTTTAATGAATATCATGATTTCGATAAGTACAATGACCTTGCAAAATAATCTGTCACAAATGATAATAATTCCAATAATTTCATACAATACTGCTTAATGAAAGACATTTTTTCAAAAGCATAATGCAGATAATATCAGAATCAAACAAAATTTATAAAAAATAAAATAGAAGCTTCTCCAATAAATGTTTTAAAAAAAGAAAAAGAAAAGAAAAGGAAAATAGTCAGACTGTCATGAGATCCTAGTGAGTTTACTGAAAGGTTAAACATTGCATATATTCTATTTGCAAACCGTTTTCTACATGCCAAACATTACTCACAACAGACAGATTTTCTGACTGGATGAAAATTCTGAGAACTCCCGAATCATGAAAATGCCACTGAAGTCCAACAAAAACATCGAAACAGAAACTTGAGAAGCCAATGAGGAAAAAATATTCACTACTGCTTCAAAGTATTGAAAATGGTTGCTGCAGTTATTAAGTTTTTAAGTAAAAGAGATTTGTCATTCAGAGGTCATAATGAGATATGGGGTTCACCAAACAATAGAAATGAAATGAAAAAAATAAATGGTACTTATTTATCCAAAACAGTTCATGAAGTGAATTGAAATCATGGGAAAATACATACAAGATGAAATTGTGAATCAATTGATTTTTAACAAGTGATTTTTAACTTTTTCACTGATTGAAACCATGTATCTATGACTTTGTTAACAAAGCAAAACAAGTTTTGAGTGATAATAAACTGCCACTGGACAATACCTGTAGTCAATCCTATGACAATGAATCGAACATGAAGTGTGTGTGTGTGGGGGGAGAAGAGTTTTTTTAAAAATATTAACATGTATGTAATATGAACCATGTGCAACCCATTGGTTTAATGTAGTTGGGGTAAAAGCAATCTCAATGATATGATACCTGAAATTGTTGACTATGTCAGTATTTTTCAGCAGCTGTATGTTTTCTTTTTGGGCTCCCCTCGTAGATGATGTATTTTAAAATGCATGCCAATTCAGATTTTTTCTCTGAAAAATGTTAAGTATAACAAGATGGTCTCATCATGAAGCTGTGCAGACTGTTGGAAATGGGTACAACAGCATTTTGCAAACTCTGAAATATATTTGTGAAGACTCAGAAGAGAAGCCTGAATGCGAATGAGATGCAAAAAATTTATTTGTCAAGTTGTTAAAACTGGAATGTGCCATTTTAACAGTAGTTTGGGAAGAAGTGTTGGAAAGTTTCAACAAAGTGAGCAAGATACTACAAACCCCAGGTTTTGATGTATATGACAGACATTCTGTTATCTTTACTTTCGTTTGTTAAGGAACTTAGAGAAACTTCAGATCAAAGAATTGCAGATTATGAAACAAAAGCACAAAATCTGAGTGACAAAATAAACACAAAGTATTCGAATGTCATGAAGTGAATTGTTACAAACAAATTTTCTGATGGAATAAATATCAAGGATTCATTAAGAGGAGCTGACACATTTAGAGTAGAAATCCTAAATAGACTCTTTAAATGTTTGAGCAGAGCAGATTGGAAAAAAGATTTAAGTACATTTAGTTTGAAATTCTGACACTGATAATATCTTGGTAGTGACCCTTCCCATAATGCATAGTCTATAATACATTCCCATAATACATGTCTGCAAGGAGATGTGTTTTGCATTATGGGATACTAGGGCAAGTGATGTGAAGTCCTACCCCTTTACCACGAGTTGCCCCAGTCCTGAAAATACTTCAGGCACAAACTTTGTTTGCTTACACTTGGATAAAGGATTAAACCAAGTATATAATTTCTTGGTATCTTTAATTTATTGCAATATCCTATTATAATAAAGACGTTGCATGTAAAGACATTGATAAAAAATTGCTGAACAAAAGGTGTCAATTCAAAGAGTATTTGCACATACATAACCGGCAAAGCTGGCAGGCACAAGAAAACTTGTAATGCTCACAAGTTCTACAACTCATTTACGAACAATGTCTAATTGAGCCTTTTCCAAATTTGACAACTACTTTAAAGATTTATCTGACTCTACCAATTACAAGCTGTCAAGTAGAGAGAAATTTCTCAAAGCTTTCATTTATAAGTTTTGCTCTACAATGGCTGAAAACAGATTGAACTATTTCAGTATCTTATCAATAGAAAATGATAACAAAATCACTATCATATGACAAGGCGACTGTTCGGGAACAAGCTGCCAGAAAATTTATTTTGTAAAGTTAGTCAAATGATATCAGGCATTTACTAGAATAGGCCTAATAAACAAATTATATCGTTTGTCTTTTTGTTGCTTTTCTATTATAGATTTCTTTCCCACTGCCCAGCACTTTTTTTTTTTTTTTTGATAAAAAGAACCTCTCCAAGAGTTCAAGCTTCAGAGCCCCCAAAATGTAGATCCATCACTGATGTATTCTCACATATCACATGTATTTTAATTATCTTACATCAGATTAAACAAAATGCATTCAGATTACGACACAAACAAAAATTATCCCACATCAATTTTTTAACATAAATCATCAACAAATACCAGTTTTCCCATGAATTCTCATAAATTATGAAATTATATTTTTTGAATTTCAAGAAGTCTCCCCTCTATTACAAAATACTTAACACTCCCAACTCATATTCAAAAGCATTACATAATTTCTAGACAAGTATCCATCCTGTTCTTCTTCTACTACTCTTAATTTTCTGAGAAAAACTGGGATCATTATAAAATACAAAGAAACATTCTAAACAATAGTTTTAACACTACAATGAATTAATATATATATCACAATTTCAGAGCCATTAAGTGTTAATCTAGATATTGTATAGTTTTGTTCTATCTTAAATGTATATGATACTGCTTTCAAGATGATATATTAAAAAAAAATAATCTTCGTGTACAAGCTTTACTGTGACAGAAAATTAATTATTAATGGAACATACATAAATAACAATAAATATGAAAATAATATTTTGGCAGTACATGCATGATGGAAAACAAGAATTATTACACCATTTGAAGGTGGTTTATTGTATAGTATATTTAGTTTACCACATAATAATGGCTAGCGGGAATTACCATGAGCAGAAACTGGCTGCTAGGTAGCCACATTAAAAGAAGGAGCTGGTGCAAATGACTGTGGTTGATATCCACTCAAGTTACTGTACTGGTTTGGAGCGATTTCAGAAGCTGCTTTGGGTTTTAATCCTTTTTTTTTCATAAAGCCAACAAACTGTGCAGGTATTTCAGCTAGAACACTCTTGGCTAGTTGGACCTGCATTCTTTGCCAAGATCCTTGAGATGCAACTTGATTGAACGGCACAAACTAAAACAAGTTTTCAAAATAGTTAATCTGGTGTTAAAAGTGTTAATCTAGATTTTGCATAGTTTTGCTCAGGCTGTGACAAAAAATTAATTATTTGTCACAGCCCTGTGCAAGAATATTATTTATTTGGCAAATAGAACATACAACAACAAACATAAAAATAACATTTTGGCAATAAATGCATGAAGGAAAAAAATTATTTTATATTAATAATGATTGTATTATGCCTTCACATTTTGCTTTAATTCATTATGCCTCCTAATAAGATTAAAATACAGTAATTTTTTACCATCTGTTCAGCTATGGAAGAAAATAAGTTTAAAAAGCATTTGAGCAAATAAAAATATAAACAACTTAAAATAGAAATATATACACATTTACACAAGAATAATATTTAATTTGCCAAATATTTTGGTCTGAATATTACAGACCATCTTCAGTGGCTACATAGGAATAGTTATAAAAAACAAGGTGGGATACGAACAACTGATCATTCATACATAGAACGAGCTGCGTAATGTCATATCGCTAAATATTAGAAGAGTAAACATTTTTAAAGTCATAATTAAAGATATTAATTCAGAAATGCATGTAATAATCTTAAATAGCATTAGACTAATATAGGAAATTTACATTAAAAAAAATTAATGTGTTATCTTGATTAAATTTTCCCAAATTTTTGATATAGATATACAGTCATTACGATGTTTTTTAAAACTATTCCTATGTAGCCACTGAAGATGGTCTGTAATATTCAGACCGAAATATTTGGCAAATTAAATATTATTCTTGTGTAAACGTGTATATATTTCTAGTCATTATGTCACAAGCATTGTTAAAGAATCAAACTAAAAAACTGTTCAACTATCACTACAGCACACACACTGTTACAACAAACTAGTTCACTATAACAAACTAGAGAAAAGTTCTGACCAAAGTCCAACACGTGTAAAGCTGTTCTAAAGGAAATTCACTACACCAAGTATCAAAGGATCAATCCTTGTTTTTTGTAGGTATATCATAGATCTCCATAGTGAAATTGGAAGAAGAGCGGAACATTGCACCCTTCAATTGGAAAAGACCTGGGTTCGATTCTCGTCATGATGAGGAAAATCCTTATATGGGCTTTTTCAGTTGAAGGTGAGTTAGCTGATCTCAGGAGGTAGCAGGGTTTTTTCCTTAATATGTAAATATTAAGGTAAATATTTATTTTAATTTTAAGATGTCATATTCAAGGCAGTTTATCACTCTCCCAAACTGTCAGAATAAGTGAAACATGGTTGGATGATATCTTGATGGGAATAGAAATGGAATGCTATAATGTTTTGTGCAAGGATGGAAAGGACAAGAAGAGAGAGGGAGTGCTGCTGATGATAGCAAAGGAATTATGTCCACATAAGGCAGAAATGCAAGAGGGAAATAGTGGTAATGATTTTATGAGATCACATGGTGTGAGGTGGAGGTTGATATGAAAAGATAATTTAGTTAGATGTTGCTATAAGCCAGGGAATGTGAAGGGTGATAAAGAAATGTATAGGCAACTTGGGATAGCGAACAAGAGGACAATCATTATGGGCGATTTTAATTATGACAATATAGATTGGAACAAAGAGACATAATTTGGGTTCCCGAGGAACAACTATCTTAGACGGGATATAATAGAGGGCATGCAAGGATTGAGAGTTTGTTGGTGAGAGGATTGCAAAGTCAGTTAGAGTGATTATTTAGGTTGTGGCTAACCATATGAAGACTTCTGTGAGGAAAGGATCATTATCATCATCAATTTCCAGATATGTACCAGCAAGGAAGTGTTCAGCCTACTATGACAACACTACAAGATTCAGTTTATTATTAATCTCCTATCAACGAATTTTCTCAAACTTAGCCTATTACTTGTAAAAACTCCAATATTGTCATATTTAACATTTCATTCTTCTAAAGGACTTCTGACTGAATCAATCCACGTAGATCTTTTCTTCCTCTGGGTCTCTATCCAGGCATCTTGGCATCAAACATCTGTTTTGCTAACCTTTCCTCACCTATTTTATTTAAGTGGCCATATCACCTTATATTAGCCCAGCTTTCACACATTCTACAATGCTAACAATATCAAGTTCCTTTCTAATATTTTGATTTTTAATATGATTCTGCCACTGATGCCATCTGTTCACTCCCCTATTTTTTCTCAGAACTCTCATATCCGTGGTTTCTAATCTTTGATCATCTGCTTTATTTTTAACCCAACTCTCAGATCAATAACTCAAAACTGGTTTGAACACTTTGTATATTGCTAGTTTGGTGTTTTGGCACTCTTGCTCCATATAAATTTATTCAGCTGGCTCCCCAGCACATCAGCTTTACTTATTCTGTTGTCTATTTCAAATTTATGCCATCTTCACTAAAAACTGTGCCTTTACACATAGCTTAGCTCTCTTGCATTTTTCTCTGTATTTCTTTTGGGTATCTGTAGACTAATTTCCTAGGAACATTTAGTATGCTTTCTTCTTTTATAGGCCTGCTTCTTTAACTTCTTGTGTTCACCATGGTGTTCTTATTTTTCTATCCTTGCAGACAACTTCACCACATACCTTCCTAATTGAGCCAATTAAAGTTTTCTGCAAAGTTTGCCACTGAGACCACAAGATTTGGTTCTTGTTTAACTGTTTTATTTATTTATTTATTTATTTAAATGTTTGTATAGTTGAGTCTACAGTTGACCTGTAAAAGTTCAAACTAATTCTTTTACAACTTTTTTTTTTTTTTTACACATTGTTCTTATTCAATTAAACTAAGCGATATTCACTTCCAATTTCAAATACTCTGTATACTCTTGTATCCTGAACCAGCATGAAATTATCACTATCAACAATGACATCAATGAGGTTTTTCTTATTTCTTGTGTCTTCTCTTCACCTGAACTTGTGCACATCTTTATGTTAGAAGATGGTGTTAGTAATGACTAGTCCGTATCCTGAGCAGAAATCCAGCAGATAATTACCATTATTATTAGCTTTGTCCTTTTCTCCAAATTTTACCATATGCCTGGTGGGATTCATTTCCTACTCTGCTGTTTAGATCTTGTACAAGGACCACTCTTTTCATTTTCTTTGTGTTGGCTGCCTTCTTTAATGACATGAAAAATTCCTCCACTTCTTCCTTAGGAGAACTTTCTGTGGGACCATAGGCAGAAATAAGTTTCATTGTCCATTTCCCTATTTTCAAGTTTGCCCACATAACTCTACTTGAAACTGCCTTCCAATTAAGTTTATCCCCATGTTTGGTGTTGAATGCTATTGATACTCCTTCTTTTCCTTTATCATTATTGCCAAAATATAACATTCTATACTTATTATTTAGTAAGATCTCACCTGTTTTAGTTTTCTTTATCTGAATAATGTGAATTATGTCCACATGGCATTTTCCAGTTCTTCTTCAAGTCGCATTTCCTTTCCATTAACCTCCCTACCAGCCGAGGTGGATGAAATAGTGAGACCAAAATGCACTTCTTATCCATGTTATTCAATAGGTGTTACAGAATCGTATTCAGATTTAGCTGGACGTCTATAGACATTGTGGCTGGTTGGGGGTAATACTCCTATTGATCGTTCTTATGTCCAGTTCCTCTGATGCTTGGTTTATTTGTCTTCTTCTAGATGTTGACTGAGAGTTTACTCCAGTAGTTCGCATTTTTGCTGTTCACTCTAGTTTCCTGATGAAAGCAGAGGAAATTTAATCAGGCAATGCTCCAGGCAAAATATGATGAAATCTCATCATGTTGCACCCTTATATGGTACATCATGATGAGACTTCATGCTGACTGGCATGAAATCATAAGTGTCTGTAGTAAGTCTGACTCTGAAGGCCAGTTGGCCTTCAGAGTCATATGTCATAACTGGAATTGAGTGCACAGGATACATATTTTAGGAATGACAGAAAAGATAAGTGAGGAGGAGAGGAGAGGGGGAAGTACTACTAATGGTATCAGATGATGAGTCCAGTTAAGGTAAAAACACATGAAAGTAATAATGGTAATAATGTCCCATGCAGCAGTGAGTTTTTTAAAAAGAAATATTTAAAAGCAAAAATGAGAGAGAAGTAGAGCTAATGTGAAGTGGAGGCTAATGAAATGAAATATGTGGTGGGTGTTGCTATAGACTTGGTGGTTCAGTTGATGGGAGCAATGAAATACATGAAATGCATCACTAAATTTCCTGGATGGATATACTAAAAGAGTAATCATTATGTGTGTGATCCAATGCTACCCAATCAATATTTGGATAATCATTAAATTATCCAAATATTGATTGGGTAGCAGAGAAAACTCATGATAAGAACAAAGAAGAATTTATTGAGCTGTTACATCCCAAATTTCTCAAAGAGCACGAAAAAGAAGCAACCTGAGGTCTGAGTGTTCGATTTGATCATAGCATCAGAAAGTTTCTCAGTAAAAGATGTTTTTTGCCTGTCTTGTCGCCAACTGTTTTGCCACCAGTTGGTGACAGGAAGAACCTCAGAAGTAACCAACTATATGGATGTTCCGATCAGGAAGGGTTATATGCTGAACTACAAATATGGAAATTATGAAAAACTCAGGAGAATACTGTCTTTTCTATGGTCAGCAGTACATGGGATGCTTTGAAAATATGTTTTAATGATGCAGTATCTGAATGTATCCCTAGATTACAAAGAGCAAATAGAATAGGAGTCAAATAGATGTGCAACCATATATATTAATATGAAATACAATGACAAGTTTTTTTTTTAAATAATTAGAAACATTTTCACATTTTTACTTACCTGTACAATATCCCTTTCAGCATATCTTCCACCTGCACTAATTCTTACAGTATCAGCATCTAATTCTTCCATAGCTATTTTAGAATAAAGATGATTATTACTTCATTTTAAAATTTTACTCAAGAAATTTCAAAAAATTTGAATGGAAAGAAACAAGGACCAAGGATAATAGTAAACTGAATTTATTTAATTATTTCACCTTTATCACTGTGCATGCATAACCTTTTCCTTATTTGCTTATGATATTAAAGGAAGGCAAACAACAGACTTATCCTACTGTGGCAGCCTTTATTTGAATAGTAAAGTGATCTTAAATGTTGGGTAGACAGTTTCATAATAATGGTCTCCCAGATTTTTGGTAGTGTGGAGCAACCATATTTGTTTAAGTCAGGAGATTGTTATAGGCAGAGTTGTAGAGCCATGACAGATTAAAAAAAAAAAAAAGAGAGAATCTCAGAATTTAATCTGCACCTGAATAATAAGAAAGTTTTATCTTCGAATCCAGTGACTAAATTCAATGCATGGTCTGCAATCTGAGAGCTTTCTGTAATGAAGGATGTGAGTCTATTTTTAATCTTTATCCATTTAAATGCTAATAGCATATCCAGTGTAGCCAAAGTAAACAATCTGATAAAGTGAGATAGCTAATTTTTGGCAAGTTCCAAAGGAGGTTTGGATTTATTGTTATTTATTTACTTTTTTTTTAAAGTTTCACTACTTTTCTGAGGTGCTGCAGATGTATGTGATGGAAGAGGAGTTTTTGTTGATTCTTTGCAGATGTAATGAGAGATTACACTAACCACCACTGTGACTACCACCATAATTGACTAATAAAGCATCATGGTCCAAACAGATGGTTCTAATTTTATCAGCAAATGTTTTTATAATGGCATGCTGTTTGGAGGAAGTGATGGTGCAAGAGACAGCTGTACCCAGTGTTGGGCACAGCCATCTCTCACACCACTGGAATAGTGATCTGATCCTGATAAAAGGAGTTAGCTATTTTGATTTTATGTTTTCTAACTTTTGCAAGTTTTATGGAAACAGAGCTAATATAGGGAAGATTAATAAACCTATGATTTTCTCATTATTAGAGGTAGCTCAAATAGCTGCTGATTAAGATCTTGAGAAGTGCTCATTATAGCCATTTGGTAGAAAGATATTTTTTTAGAAAATGGAGCTCTAAAACAATTAGTTCTCACTCCAAGTGTTGAAATGATACCCTATTTTTGAGGCCTGTAATGGTGGGGAGAGGCACATAGATACCTGTCAGTGTGTGTTGGTTTTTGAAAGAAGAGACTTTTAATTTACCAGATTTCTTAGTTACTCTTAGATCTAAAAGTGGAGGTGAATCATAATATTCTAACTCACAGTAAATTGTATCTTAGGATGTTAGTTACTGTTCGAGGAAAATGAAAAGTGAAGTTTCTCCATAGCTCCAGATTAAGAATATGCCATCGATACACCTTTTCCACAATTTACATTTGGGATGGTATTCTTCCAGAACCTTTCTTTCAAATGATTCACCAAAACATGAGAAAGTGGACTGTCCATAGCTAATCCTGAGTTCTGTTTACATGTGAAATCATTGTACTTGAAGCATCTAGAGGAGATACAATGTTTAAGGAGTGCTTTAAACATTGTTCTAGAAAATATATTCTAGAACAGAATATATTCTAGAAATATATTTTTGTATGAAGAGCTCCTTGGTTGGGACATTAGTAAACATACTGACTACATCAAATCTGGCTAAAATGTCCTATTCATGAAAAACAATGTTGATGATAGTGGAGACAAAAGTACTCAAAGTTTTAATGAAGGATGGTGTTTTCCTGTCATGCTTTTTAGCAGTTTAGCCAGATTTAGCAGGAAGATATGTAGGAGAATATATGCCTTCAATTACTGAATGGAGAGGTATGACTTTCATGTGAATTTTAGAAGTCCATATAGGGGCATGGGTATTATTGTGATTCAGTAGTATGTGTTCAAAGAGTTTTTGTTAACAAAAATTGAACATGCTACTTCTCTCTTAACTCTACAAGAGACTTCATAAGCTTGGTTTAAATCAGCACTTGCAACAAATGTTGCAAAATTTCCAACCAACAGTCTTACATCCCTAGAACAGGGAAGATGCTCTAAAAGTTTAAAAAACAATATTGATATAGTAATCCTACCAGCAGTATTAAAGCACTGTCTGATTGTGTTGGTGTACTTTTCTGTGTCAAGAATGATAGTAACATTGCCATTGCTTTCATCTGCTGGCAGGATTAGCATTTCAAGATTGTTTTTTAAACTTTTAGAAGCAGCTTGCCTGTTCTAGGGGGTATATGATTGTCAGTTAGAAATTTTGCTACATTTATTGCAAGTACTGATTTAAACCAAGCTTATGAAGTCTCTTGTAGAGTTAATACAGAAGTAGCATGCTCAATTTTTGTTAATAAAAACTCTTTGAACACTTTTTTTTTTTTTTTTTTTTTTGGACAGACTGCACAGTTAAGGACTTTGCTAAGAATAACCTGCACTGCTGTAGACAAAACATATTTTGACATTGATATATACATATATATATATATATATTTTTTTTTTTATATGAAAAGCTGATTTATGAGGATTTAACATGCAAATATTTTCAGTTATTAAGCTATTAAACTCTTTCTAATCAGTTTGGTTTTATTCCACTCAATAAATTCTGTTTGCTTGTGTGTTGATAATGGAAGTAACATTCTGTCATAAAATTAGATCTAGTCTGTTTTCGAGCTCATTGACTAGGTACTGCTTTCTGTCTTCTAGTATACCAAGGCAATGTTTTGTATTGGTGATGTGTTCATTAAGTAGCACTGTTTTTGTTTTGTTATAAATTCTTCATGCTCTGAGTGTGTTTCTCTTTAAAATTGATGAATTTAGAAATGACACCAGAAATTTTAATTCATGTAGCAAAATTAATCTGTTGACACCTCTTGTAATCTTCTGAAATGATTTATGTAGTTCTCTAACATTTCTGTATGTAGCCTTGCCATGAAGGTGTAGAATAGTTCCATGTAAACTTTGCAGCACATGGATAAACATATCAAGCAGTAAACTGGAACTGCATATAAATAATTACTTTATTCAAAAACACAGCACTTTACTCTTCATCTTACTCACATAAGACCTCCTCAGGTGTAGAAAATGTATATGTGTGTATGTTGTTATAAAGAAAAATTATGCAGCTTTTGCCATTTCCAGAGTATTCAATTAGGTTAGCTTAAATATGATAAGGAATAACAACACTACAATCGTTCTTTTGCTGATTTGCAGGTGGCCAACACCCTCATGCTTCATATGGAATGACACTTCATCTTTGAAATTCACAAATATGCTAGAATACTTAAATTGTTACAGTTTGTTATTAGTTGTATAATTAAGTATAAAAGGAATTATGAAAATAAAATGGTATCAATAATTAGTTATTTACCAGAAAAGTCAGCATTTCCAACTCCCACGATGATGACTGAAATTGGAAGACCTGATGCTTGAACAATAGACTGTTTAGTCTGTGGCATATCACTAATAACTCCATCCGTGATGATAAGGAGGACAAAATAGTGGGACCCATCTTGATAAGAATTGGCAAATCTGAAAGACAGCGTACAGTCAATCCCACTTATCTGTGATAGAGGTAAAGATTTAAAGAAATAAAAAACAGTCAGTTCAAAATAAATTGATAGCTGCAAAAACACATCTGCCATTATTATTTTCCACAACACATCAAAACAAAAACCAATAGCTGCTAATACTAATAAAAATATTTGAAAAGAAATATTAAAAATAAAAAATGAGAGAGAAGGAGAGGTAGAAGAACTGCACAGAGTTGATATAATTGGTGATACTGAAATAAAGTCCAAAACAGGTAAAATGTAACTATAAATGAATCATTCAAGAAATAACGAAGAGGGAGGAGAAAGAGGAGGAGTACAATGAGGAGTATACAACTAGCTGTGCCTTATAGTCCTGTTGAAGGGTAAGAAATGGATATTTTCAACAGTATGGTAATTGAATCCTGGATTATTTGAAGTATGTTAGAAACATTTTGAGATTATGCATTTCTTGAGAAGTATTCTCAAGGAGTGTACAGGATACCATGACAGAAATGTATCATTATCATCGTCATATTCCTGACATGTACCCTCAAGGGGGTGTACAGGATATGATAGTACTACATGAAAAATTTACATCATTACTAACTTCCTATCTACGATTTTCCTCTAAATCAGTCTGTTACTTGTCAAGGCTCCAACATTATCATTATCAAATGTTATATTTCTATCATCTAAGGCACATTGTACCGTATCAATCCACCTATATCTTGGTCTTTCTCTGGGTCGTTTTCCTGCCGACCTGGCAGAGAACACTTGTTTTGCTAATCTTTCCTCGCCCATTCTGTTTAAGTGACCATACCACCTGAGATTAGCTCTGCATCCAGGAATGCATGCCGACAATGTCAAGTTCTTTCCTAATATCCTCGTTTTTAATATGATATTGCCATTGATGCCATCTGTTCATGCCTCTAATCTTTCTCGGGACTCTTATATCTGCGGTCTCTAGTCTTTGGTCAAGTGTTTTACTTCTGACCCAGCTCTCAGATCGATAAGTTAAAACTGATTTGAACACTGTCTTGTATACAGCTAATTTAGTTCCGACTAATTTCTCTGTTATTCCATATGATTTTATTCAATTGACTTCCTACCATACCAGCTTTGTTGATTCTGTTGTCTATTTCCATATTTAATTCATCGTCTTCAGTAAAAATCGTGCCTAAGTGGCTGAAATGTTTTACTTGTTCCACCGGTTCCCCATTCACAACACAATTGACATTTTCAACAATTCTACCTATTTTCATTGTCTTTGTCTTTTTAATGCTGACCTTCATACCATATCTATTACAAGAGTTACTCAATTTAGTCAGGGACTCTTGCAAACTTGTAGCGGATTTATTTAGAAGTATAACATCGTCTGCATAAAGCAAAGAGCTGACATTAACATCTCCAATTCTGATATCATGTTTAATACCACTTTCCTTTCCTTCATAATGTGATCCATATAGCTAATGAATAACAGAGGGGATAATGTACATCCTTGTCTCACACCAGATTTAACATTAAACCATCTTCCTGTACTTCCTTCAACTCTAACTGCCAACTTACAACTCAAACACAGACTAAGTATTTTTATATAATGCCCCATTGACACCATGTAAATGTAGCATATTGAATAGCTTCCCTCTTGGCACTTTGTCATATGCCTTTTCCAGATCGACAAAACTTAAATACAGATCTTTGTTATATTCCCATGCTTTCTCAACTATTTGTCGTAAAGTGAAGATCTGATCCTGACAGCCTCTATTTGGCCTGAATCCAGTTTGTTCTTCACCAAGCTTTTCTTCCACAATTCTTCTCAACCATTTCTCTAGTATGCTTGCATAGATCTTGCCAGCACTCAGTAGGGAAATAACTCTGTAATTCTCACATTCAATTTTATTTCCATTTTTATATATGGGTACTATTAGAGCTCTATTCCAATCATTGGGAATTTGTCCCTCTGTCCAGGCTTTCCGAACTATGCAGTGCAGCTACTGTAAGACTTTTATACCACCATACTTCAGCATTTCTGGTCGAATATCATCTACTCCTGCTGCCTTTCCACATTTCAAGCCTTTGATGGCTTTTTCTACCTCAAGTATGGACATGTATACCTGACTGTATGCCTGTTGAGTGTTTTTTTACCACTGTGCTATCACTGCTTGTTTCATTTGGCAATTTTTCGAAGTAATAACTCCATACTTCAAGGATATCTTTTTCTCCTGTTTTCATGTATCCTTTATCATCTCTAACTCCTTTTACCCACTCTTTCTTCCATTTCTAAGCTTCTTCAACAATCTCCAGAATATTTTGATATTTTCTTGATATTTATTTTCTATGTTATTGCCAAAGTCCTCCCATGACTTTTGTTTAGCTAGTTTTACACGGTATTTAGCTTTCTTACATTTGTCTCTGTATACTCTAAGAGCACAAGCTGACTTATTTGCCTGGAACTTCTGATATGCTTTCTTCTTTTCCTTCACTGCCTCTTTAACTTCCTGTGTTCACCATGGAGTTCTCATTTTTTTATCCTTGCAGACAACCTCACCACATGCCTCCCTGGCTGAATCAATCAGGGTTTTCTTTAAGGCTTGCCACTGAATCTCCAAGGTTTGGTTCCTGTTCTCAAACTCTTTCATTTTTTTTCTTCAATAATCTTTGTGTATTTTAGTCTACAGTTCACAATTGAGAGCTGCTCAACTTTTATTCGCTTTAAAACTTTCTTATATGTTATTCTTTTCAATATGAAATTCAATTTTATCCTGCTGAAGACTAAATAGTATTTGCTTCCAGTTTCAAATCCTCTGTACACTCTGGTGTCCTGCACCAGGGAGAAAACATCACTATCAACAATAACATAGTCAATGAGACTTTTCTTATTCCTTGCCTCTTCTATCCATGTGAATTTGTGCACATTTTTATGTTGGAACATGGTGTTAGTAATAACCAGTCCATGTCCTGAGCAGAAATCCAACAGGTATTTGCCATTATTATTGGCTTTGCTCTTTTCTCCAAATTTTCCCAAAATATTTTTATATGTCAGACAATCATTTCCTACTCTGCTATTTAGATCCCCAACAAGTACTAACGTTTCCTTTTTCATTGTGTCAGTAGCTTTCTCTAGAGCTTCAAAAGATTTCTCCACTTCTACCTTAATAAAGCCTTCTGGAGGACCATAGGCACAAATAAGTCTCATTGTCCAATTCCCAATTCTGACATTTGACAAAATTGGTGTAGATCAGTGCTTCCCAAACTTCTGGATGTCAGGGCCCCCTTTGCAAAAATTAAAATATTTCACGCCCACCCCCCCTCCAAAAAATCGTAATAGAGTTATATATTATTATAATAATTTATTGTATTTATATTCAATACAAAACATACACAGCGAATATTGTAAAAATCAAATGCACATATTACATTTTTTGCCTCTTACCGTTTGGTAAGAGGCAAAAAGTTAGGTTCTGAAGACGATGTGGGCTGTTCTGGTAAAATATGAAATTATTCATTTTTTTTAGTCTGTTTCTGCTTCTTCTGATTGTTCGCGGGAATTTTTTTTTTATTTTTTATCAGCCACTTATCCATTTCAGGGTTAAATTTTTTAACGTAGAATAGATCAAATAATATCACCACTTACCGATACTGGTACACCACAGACTGATAACATGAAATTAGTGAATATTACCTGAATAAGGGAATCCCCGAATGACCGGGAACATTTTTCTCTTTTGTGACTTTTCTCCCTTTACGGTAATTAAGCCTACCGCGAATCTCTTAAAACGTGCATATGATTGGTGCGGTATTAACAAAAGATCGCGCAACCGAAAGATAAAAGCATAGCTGACAATTGAGTTGAAATGCTAACTCTCTTCAACCGAATTCCATATGTAAAACTGCCATAACATTGATTATATATATATATATATATATATATATATATATATATTACTTAGTTTTAACACTTTTACGAATTTTAACACGTTCGGTTGAATTTTATTGCTGCCTTGGGTTGAACTCGCACACATCTAATTAATAACAATAGTTTTTAGTTAGATACCGTGTTTGCCCATGCAACATATGGTTTTGTTTCAGTCTATACAGCATAGTTTCTGTATGAGGGGACATGTGATTCATTAATTAGTGTGTTTTTATCCCAGTTGTCTCTAATTGCACTATTTGTTGAGAAATATATTACACAGACTACTCATACCTTATTCACTGGCATAATAAAAGTACTTGTTTTTATTGCCTCTGCAGTATAGTGGCTATTAGGGAGGGCGTGTTGTTTACCACTGCAAGCGAGTTACTATCTCCCCACATAAACTTGTTTAAGCTTTTTTTCATGTGTGAAGTATATGCGAAACTTTTATTGGTAGCAGAAAAGTAGCTCGTATGACAGTGATAATAAAAAACGAGTTTTGATATGTATATAAAGTCAATATCAACAGTCCCTGATTACGAATGCGTGATGGACAGGAAGATTTGGAGCTTCCATGGAGACCATTCGAAGTAAATTCAATTAACCACTGCTTTGAAATGAAACATGAATAAGCAATATTTACTAATATTCATTAAGCGCTGAAATACGCAGGAAGCAAAGTTTGTGAACCAACACCAATGTGTGAATTTTTCCATTAAAATATAAAAAATAACAAAAAAGAAATAATAAAAGTTAAATACGTTTCTTTTAAAATAAAAAAATCTACTTAGTCTTAAAACATTTTAAATTTGTTTTCATTATTTCACGGCCCCCCTCAACAAAACCTACGGCCCCCAAGGGGGCCGCGGCCCACAGTTTGGGAAGCGCTGGTGTAGATGATTATGATGACGGTAGGTGCAGTTTGTTGTCATTGGTGGATTGATTGGTGGAGGTGGAGCATTGTAGACTGGGTGCCCTCCCTTGATGAGTCTTTGGATCATGGAGGTGTCATGTAATAATATATATATATATATATAAAAATATATATATATATATGTAGAAAGTATTTTACCTTGGGTATAATATATGTTAAAGATACCAAGCTATTTTAAACCTGGTTTTACTCCATTTCCCAAGTAAGCAAACAGACAAGTAAGTCAAGTTTGCGCCTGCAAGTATTGCAAGTCTAGGTGATCCCACATGTAGTGCAAGACTAAGGCAACTCATGGTAAAAGGTGGATAAGCTCTGATCACTATTCTTAATAGTTCCCCTAAATGCAAAGCACATCTCCTGGAGGAGATGTATGATGCTATGTATTAAAAGCAAGGGGCCACTACCCGGACCGGTTTCGACTTTTATTGAGGTCTCATCAGTGGGAACCAGGCTAGAAATACCAAGATTTTAGTAATACAGAGTTTATAAGTATTTTACCAAAACATAAGGTGTTTTAAGGTTAAAACACCTTATGGTAACTTGTTCTGGTAAAATACTTATAAGCTCTGTATTACTAAAATCTTTGTATTTCTACTATTTCTACTTTAAGCTCCCACTGATGAGACCTCAATAAAGGTCGAAACCGGTCTGGGTAGTGGCCCCCTTGCCTTTAATACATAGCATCAAACATCTCCGCCAGGAGATGTGCTTTGCATTAAGGGGAAATATTAAGAATAGTGATCAGAGCTTATCCACCTTTTACCATGAGATGCCTTGGCCTTGCACTACGTGTGGGATCACCTAGACTTGCAATATTTGCAGGCACAAACTTGACTTACTTGTCTATTTGCTTACTTGGGAAATGGAGTAAAACCAGGTTTAAAATAGCTTGGTATCTTTAACATATATATATATACATATACATACACACAGATACATATTGTACAAAATTAAGTGGATATTGAACACCACATTATTTCTTAGCAGAATAAGAAACTCAAAGATAGGAAATCTAATCTAAGAGTTTTATGCCGAATATAGAAAACAATATAAAGATCGGCGAGTCCAAGCGTAAGCCAACACCTGGTAGTGCAAGGCTAATGCGACTCATAGTAAAGGTGGAGTAAGTTCTGATTACTGTTCTTAGTATTTTTCCATAATGTAAATCACAGCTCCTAGGAGATTTATTACATAAATCTCCTAGGAGCTGTGTTTTACTTTATGAGAGAGGTCACTACCCAGACCGGTTTCGACCTGTTTTGTGGTCTCATCAGTGAGTAGGTAGACCTAGATGTAATACTAAAGTTTCAATGGTCAGAACTGATATATCTTTACTGTACGAGTTGCCAAAAAAGGTGCACAAATACAATTACTGAAATAAGAACCAACACGCTTCACTTCGGCAAAGTAAAATTATTCAAAATTAAGTGGATATTGAATACCACATCATTTCTTAGCTGAATAAGAAACTCAAATATAGGAAATCTAATCTAAGAGTTTCATGCTGAATATAGAAAACTATATAAAGATTGGTGAATCCAAGCTTAAGCCAACACCTGGTAGTGCAATGCTAGGGTGACTCGTAGTAAAGATGGAGTAAGCTCCGATCACTGTTCTTAGTATTTTCCCATAATGTAAAACACAGCTCCTAGGAGATGTATTACTGTTCTACATTATGAGAGCGGTCACTACTCAGACCAGTTTTGACCTGTTGGCTCTTATTTCAGTAATTGTATTTGTGCACCCTTTTTGGCAACTCGTACAGTAAAGATATATAAGTTCTTACCATTGGAACCTTAGTATTACATCTAGGTCTACCTACTCACTGATGAGACCTCAAAAAAGGTCGAAACCAGTCTGAGTAGTGACCTCTCTCATAATGTAGAACAGTAATACATCTCCTAAGAGCTGTGTTTTACATTATGGGAAAATACAGGGTAGCATAAAATAACTTTCCCTCTTTGGAGACATCTGTAGCTAAAACCAATAAACAGAATGAGACCAAATTTTATATTGAGACTTTTGAAGGCATGAGGAGATGATTTCTGCGAAAAAAAGATTTAGTACCAAAAGTCGCCAATAGGGGAAATTTTGGTGCTGGCAGAGCTGAAAACAAGCAGATAATTACATTAAAGGCAGACAAAATGGAATAACAACATTTCGATGGTGTAAGCAACAGCCGCATCACTCATTCCAGTTGGATATGTGGCGTGTTACAATGATAATAATAATAATTAAATTAAAACAACTTGTGAGAGACAGAAATTAATGTAATGATTGAACTCACAGGAAATGTTTTATTCATCAAAATCAGGGTTCCTTGGACCACATACACGATTTTCAATGTGCTGACCTTTAACATCTGTTGACTGCTGACCAGTAACATCTTGTAAAAACTCGATGTCACGAAAATAATAAAAACTCTCGTGCATCGATTTTTACGGTAGGAACACACCTTAAAAACCTTGTATAAAGTATATCTATGTTTCTTATGTTCAAATTTTGTATAAACACCAAAATAAGTCCAAAGGGAATAGACTTGCTCATTGTTTAAAGGAAAAAGTACGATGTTGAAACCAAAAGTAATATCTATGAGTGGGCAGTTTCTTTTGAAAAGTATTTACTAGTTCTGTAGCAGGTGACCTTCAAGGTCAGTATTGAAAAGGCACGGCGTGCATCAATCGGAAAGTCCCGTAGGCCAAAGCCAGATTAAGGACGTCTAAGGAGAAGAATAGATTTGTCGGCGATTGTTCAAGAACTGCCAATCTCGTGATGTTGTCCGGGGTTCTCGTAACTACGTGCAAGATATGTACGGGAACATTTGGGGTCCAATAACCTTCAAAAAAAAGTGCAGGGGCAATGAGAGATATAAGGCTCGGAGTTTTGTTAAGAAGGGTTTCCTATTTTTTTCATCTTGCCTGATCTACCCACGAGAAGTCGAGGAGGAGAGGTGCCGTAAGTCCGGAGGGGAAAGACGGAGTCCGTCCACCTGAGGCAGTTTTCTAGTGTGAAGCCAAGGATAATCTGGAGGTCAATCTAAGGAGAAATCTTGCTGTGTGAATCCAAGCCTTACCGCTCCATTCGAGTACATGCATGCCCACCGTCATACGTAGTTTCCTCGCCAGTCAAATTCCAGATGCTGGAAGAACCTATCCAGTATCCCACTAGCTGAAGCGACTCCTCATCAGTGCCCTGAAACTCTTGTAAAGGAAGGGAAAGAAGTAAAAATCCGGAAAAGAGAAGAGACCCCTGAAGCACTGGAAGAAAATAATAAACAAGGAGGGAAGAAGTATGCAAGACAGTCAGAGATCCACGTGAGTCTGTAATGTTCATTTTCTTTATGTGTGTGATTTTAGATAATTCCCCTAAAGAACTGCTGAACTGATTAGTATAAAGAAAGTAGAAATTTTTCTTATGTGCATGAGTCACCCATAGATCTGTGCTAAACCATAAACAAGCCAAATGTGAGTGTAGTAAATTTCCTTAAGATGAAATTGGGTTAATTTGAAATTCTTTTAATCTTTGTATGTGCTGAATTAATTTCTTGTTGAAATGTTTAACTTAAAACGGATGAAAGTATGTCAGCATAATTGCCAATCATATAACTAAGTCTTTAAAGTTAAGAGTGAGAGCTTAGGAGTTATATGATGTGTGTGTGTAGTGCATGCTAGAAGATTAATTATGGTTGCTATGCGCACCTAAATAGTTCCTTGTTATGTATGAAGAATTTTTAGTAATTGTGAAGTGAATGTACTAAATTGAATTTGACTGAGAATATATATATGAAAGGTGCTTGAATACTTGTTTAAGAATAAGGATTTCTTTTGTGAATGAAGCTTTAATTACTTGCACTGTATATAATTCTTTGACCTGTTATTAAATGATTTTTTTTTTAATACAATGTTTCTGGCTCAGTTTAATCTTTTGCAATGCACTGATCCTAAATAAAATCGGACCTGTAAGGTGGGAACCCAGAAGTTATTAATGAGTTAAGAAGCTTAATAGAAAATTTTTGGCTATGACTGCAAACTGTGGCTAAGTTATGATATGAGTAAATTCTTTGTTCAGCGAGGGTATTAATGCTTTCTTGTGTCATAAAGGGAACTTCTGAGGTGCAGTCAAAATATTCAAATAAATATCTAGAGATCCCAGACATGGGGAGGAATACTTAATGTAGAACAAAGATAGAATTAGAGATTGATATAAGCATAGTGATAAAAGTGATCTACAAAGTATTACAACAAACGACGACCAAAAAAAAAAAAAAAAATACTACAGTCTGTTACTGTCTCTTCTTGCACTGCTTTCCGTCCTCAGCCAGGTCTAACTCCTAGTGATCCAGTTTCTTCAAACTTCTTAATCATAGCTCTCAGTGCTACAGCTGACATAGAACCTGTATGCAGGTTATGAAGCCTTCTAAATGCCCGAAAGCCGTTACAGCATTGCACTGTTTAAGGTAAAACAATTTAACAAGTAAAGCATGCTGAGGCAAGGTAGGATGCATATTGAGCACAATTTGCCAGTCATTCGAATAACTGCCTGGACATTCCCATTCCTTTTTTAAGAAATTGGTGGCGCTGCTGTCAGCACAGTAAAATTTGCATAATCCTTTTTACCTCGCATTTACTGCAAATATTTGACTGCTTTCGGCTCTGCCAGTGCCAAAATTTCCTCTATCAGTGACTTTTGGTACTAAATCTTTTTTTACATGGAAATCATCTCCCCATGCCTTCAAAAGTCTCAACATAAAATTTGGTTTCATTCCATTTATTGGATTTAGCTACAGATGCCTCCAAAGAGGGAAAGTTATTTTACCACCCTGTACTAAGAACAGTGATCAGAGCTTACTCCACCTTTACTACGAGTCACCCTAGCATTGCACTACTAGGTGTTGACTTACACTTGGACTCGCCGATCTTTATATAGTTTTCTATATTCAGCATGAAACTCTTAGATTAGATTTCCTATCTTTGAGTTTCTTATTCGGCTGGCTCTTATTTCAGTAATTGTATTTGTGCACCTTTTTTGGCAACTCGTACAGTAAAGATATATCAGTTCTGACCATTGAAACCTTAGTATTGCATCTAGGTCTACCTACTCACTGATGAGACCTCAAAAAAGGTCGAAACCGGTCTGGGTAGTGACTTCTCTCATAATGTAGAACAGTAATACATCTCCTAGGAGCTGTGTTTTACATTATGGGAAAATACTAAGAACAGTGATCGGAGCTTACTCCACCTTTACTATGAGTTGTTGCCCTAGCATTGCACTACCAAGTTGGCTTACACTTGGACTCGCCGATCTTTGTATGGTTTTGTATATTCGGCATGAAACTCTTAGATTAGATTTCCTATCTTTGAGTTTCTTATTCGGCTAAGAAATAACGTGGTATTCAAATCCACTTAATTTTGAATAATTTTACTTTGCCGAAGTGAAACATGTTGCCTCTTATTTCAGTAATAATATTGTACTTTGAAACTAGGATTATTAGTGAAAGCTCATTCATTATTTCCCAGAATTTGGAAATTTTTAGAGTGTCATTCCAATTAAGACTGGGTTGATTCCAAAGAGTTTCATAGCATCCTTTGAAGAGTCTCTCAAATTTGAAAGAACCTGCATGAAGGATTTTTGTTTTGTTCCATAATATCCTGTTGTTAATAAACATTCTGTGTTTTGCAAGACCAGATTTCTCAGGCTGGAAGAAATGAACGAATTTCATATGTTTACAGTACGATCAGTCTGGCCAAAACAGGAGAGACTGAATGAACAAAGAACCCTGCTGATCCAAGCACAGAGGTTTGTCTTCTTTTGTGGAAGGCAGAATTGAGGAAATCTTGTTATTACTTTGAAGACTGCCTAAAATCAAAATTTTTTAGGACTTTTGAAATGCATTCAAAGAAGCTTTTTATTTAAGAAATGGAAATTCTCTTATCTCATGATAAGAGAATTTCCTGGATGGAGAATTTCCATGAAAAGAGATTTCCCAAGATGCATCATATGTTTGATGAACAATATTCCTCCTAACTCATGTTGTTGTTTTTTGATAGCTTATAATTCTTATCTGAGTGGTGAGTCTTGACTAGGGCAATGTTTTGTGATGGGTGGTGCAACGAGTCCTAAAATATGTGTCTTCTAGTGAATGTAGGCTTCTTATAGACTAAAAAGCAGAGAATGCTATCCACTTCTCTCTTTACCATATAATCCAAGAAAGGAAGGACTGTTTTCCTTTTCTAATATACATTTAATTCTGGGAAAAAAGTTGATTTTATCTAAGAAACTGTTAATTGCCCATTAGTGTGTGGCCAAACAGTCCATCACTGAATACCAAGAGAATCCTCATTCCTTATTCTCTTGGTATTCAGTGATGGACTGTTTGGCCATAAAAGTTATCTTGAAACACATTGCAAAAGTCCTAAAAAATTTGAATTTCACACAGCTTTCGAACCAGATTTCCTCAATTCTTCCTTCCACAAAAGACAAACTTCAATGATTGGCTAACTTGGGAGTATCTAATTCCTTATTACTGCAATCCCCTCCTCTTTTGGCCAGACTGGTCATAAGGTAGACATCCAATGAACAGAACATATGAAATACATCTGTTTCATTCAGGCTGAGAAATCTGGTTTTGCGAAATATGTAATGTCTATTAGCCACAGGATCCTATGGAACAATACAAGAATTCATCACACAAGTTCTTTCAAATTCAAGAAACTCTTCAAAGAATGTTTAACATGTATATTTAACCTATAAAATTTAGAGAACATATTGCCAAAAATTGTGAGAACACAATGAATTCCGGCAATGATGCAGAGGACACTAACTTGTAGAAGTAAGGAGATTCTGCTTCCAATGCTGGAGAAGGTCTAGAAGTGATTGACCTAAATAGTTTCTGATCTCTAGAATGTTGAATATGAAGGAAGGTTAAGACAACACACTTTGCAGAGTCTAGTGGAGTGGAGATGGGTGATATGATAGAGACGTATAAATTGGCAACATGCTGTTATAGGATTAACAATGAAGAGGTTTTTCATAAAATTGTGGGAGATTTGGGGGGGGGGGGGGAACAAGAGGTCATCCCTGGAAGCTGTATAAGGAGGGTGTGAACAAAAAAGTGAGAAGCAGGTTTTTTTCCATGGAGAATTGTGAATGATTGGAATGAATTGCCTGAGAGCACGGTGTCTGCATAAGTCTGTGACCCCATAGCGGTCTTAGGATATAACTTTTTTTAGACAATGACAAGGTTTATTATCATACAGAGTATTTACATATATATATATATATATATATATATATATACAGGGTGTTCGGGATAAATTTGACATATTTATAATTAATTATATTTTTCCGTAAGTTACATGTATTAACACACACTTCTCTTCATTTAAAAGTTTGGACCCTTCTTCATTCATATACAAGATGTCAGAAAGGATGGATAGCTGGAACCCACCTGAATCATGGAAGAGAATAACTTGTATCATGATGATTCGTGCCCGCCATCAAAATAAGGATATTACGACTGCTGCCCAATGCTCCCTGAATACAGTAAAAACAATCAGGCATGAACTAGAGACTTGCAATGGTGACTACGAGGATGTAGCAAGAAGAAAGATCCCTAGCAGACGATCTGATTGCATTCGTACAGCAGAATTCCTCGCAAATCTGCAGGAACAGGTGTTGAAGAACCCTGGCATTGGAATTCGGGCTTTGTTCGTGGAGTTGCTAACTGTAGTCAAGCCCTGGATAACAAGGGTAGCCAATGGTAGGCCGTATGTATGGCAGCAGGATTCGGCCCCTTGCCACACCTCTGGGAAAAGTCAAAAATGGTTGTCTGAAAATTTCTATGACTTCACCAGTCCAAATGTTTGGCCTCCAAACTCCCCAGACCTTAACCCCATGGATTATTTTGTATGGGGCGCAGTTGAAAAAGACACCAATCGCACTTCCAGTAATACAAAAGCCCAGTTAATGGATAAAATTAAAACAGTTTTTGCGGCCCTTCCCAGGGAGACTGTAGCATCAGCTTGTTCGAGGTTCCGAAGCAGAATTGAAGCTGTGATCGATGCTAATGGTGGTTATTTTGAGTAAATCTTGTTGATAGTATTGTAATTAACTCTGCCTGTAATGTTTTTTTGTCAATTCATTAAATTTAATAGATACAAAGAAGATTTTCTTTTT
This sequence comes from Typopeltis vanoorti, assembly GCF_054136105.1. Taxonomy (NCBI): domain Eukaryota; kingdom Metazoa; phylum Arthropoda; class Arachnida; order Uropygi; family Thelyphonidae; genus Typopeltis; species Typopeltis vanoorti. The sequence continues at coordinate 68,918,875 of NC_143549.1, read as the reverse complement.
CCTTACGAAACTGTCAAATTTATCCCGAACACCCTGTACGAGACATTTTCTGTACAGTACAAAATGCAGAGTGCATAATTCTTTATAAATATACATTTTTTTAAGCTACCTAAATATTTATCCATCGTGTTTACATTTGGATAAAGGATAAATGTTTACATATGGATTGGTATGAATGTGCATTCAATTCACTATACAATGCAATAATACAACACGCAGTTAAATAGTAATAATAATAATGGAATGATTTTATGTTAATATACATAATTTTTCTGCATTTTGTCTTTCAATATAAAAAATTCAGTATACAAGTTACTCATTACATTCTTTTTGATATACTTGTTTGTTTGTTTTGGAGGCATTTCTCCTTTCTTCCTTGAAGGCTATATAATGCAATAATAATAAGTAGAATGTTACGATGGTCTTCAGAATCAACCTAATCTTAATTAGAATGACAGCCTAAAAATTTCCAAATTCTGGGAAATAGTGACTGAACTCTCACCAATAATCCTAATTTCAAAGTGCAATATGCACGAGGGGAGGGGCTGAAAAGTTCTAATAAACACCTAGAACAAAAATGACTAATTTGTGCAACAAGGGAAAGACTTTTTTCTCAGAGGATTGCAAATGATGTAGCAGTATTGTAACAAGTGTATAATGCTTCATGGGGAATATGTAGAATAGTGTGTAAGTTACATGGTTCTATCTCAATTCTTTCATGGTGATTATCACAACTTTTCAACACACCCTCGACATATCTGTGATGCCCACAAATATATTATATATATATATTAGCATTAAATTAAGATATTTGTGTCTAGAAATTTCATAGTCATATATAAGAAAAATGATTATTCACATGCATGAATGTGGGAATATCTGCATATGTTTGTATATATATTTTTATTAAAATTATATTAAAAATCACACACACACACACACACACACAGAGAGAGAGAGAGAGAGAGAGACAGACAGACCCAGGTTCATCATGTTCAATCATTTTTCTTATGTATCACTATGAAATTCCTAGACACAAATACCTTAATTGAATGCTAGTGGTAAATTTAAACTCGATAATTTTATTTAAATATCTGTCTTATACCATACACCTTACACCACATATATAACATTGCTCTCCTTTGCCTTTTTGGCTATGCAGCTTGTTGTATGTTTCACTGTGATATGCTGAGATACACATCATGACAAAGTGAGTTATATTAAATTCTTTATTTCATTACATAATTTAATGTGTATTATAGTCAGTTAATTAAATAATAAGAAGAGCAGCTTAGAACGTGTGAATACTACCATCAAGTAACATAAAAATGGACATAAATTTACATGGATCAGGAGAAAAACCTGATTCTATTACTGTAGATAGTATAATATTATCTTCAAAGTTTAGGTGGAAGATAAGGATTTGATATAAGAAATTATCATCATTCATTTCTCAAAGATATAAATGAGAAAAACTGAAAAGAACATATCCAAAAAGTTTTCATAAAGTCAAAGATGAATTCTTTTAGATGTAAAATGTATACATAGGAAGTGGATTGAAAGCTTTAAAACATTACTTCACATATGCTTTGTTTGGTAATGTTTTAAAGCTTTCAATCCAGAATGAAAAAACGTAACAAGATTCTTTTATAGTGACATCATTTATGATCACAATAAATCAAAACAAGAGAGCAATTTTTGGCATATGCATGCAAGAGATAAAGTGAAACAGGAGAATGGTATTGAAGATACAAAACTGTTTGGCAATGGAAACAGTAGCAGTGTGAGATGAAGAGAGAATGGGAATGCAAGAGGAAGAGGGAAATGGGAGGAGCCTGGGTGGATAGGGAGACATGGCATAAGAAGAGTGGATGTTGAATGTGGCAGTGAATGTGTGTGTGTGTGTGTGTGTGTGTGTGTGTGTGTGTGTGTGTGTGGGAGTGGGGGGTGAGACTGAGCAGATATATGTGGTGATAAAGGTGATTGGGCAGGTGTGGTTGGGCAATCACAAAGAACAAGTGGCTTGAATTACTGTTTGTTTACAAATGCCAGAAGTATCAGAAATAAGAGAGATGAAACAGTTTCACTGATTGAGTTTATTTGTCCCAAAATCATTAGAATAAGTGAAACATGGTTGAACGAAGATGATATTTTAATGGGAATAGAAATGGAAGGATACAATATTTTTTGGATAGAAAGGACAAGAGGGGAGGGGGGGGGTTTCTGCTGATGACAACACAGGGGAATTATGTTCACATAAGGTAGGTATGAAAGAGAGGAAATAGTGGCGATGGTAATGAGGCAGTATGGTATATCGTGAAGGCTGACAGAAAGACATATTTAATTGGATGTTGCTATAGGCCAGAGAATGTGGAGGATGGTGATTAAGAAATGTATAAACAACTTGGATTAGTGAACAAAGGAAGGATAATTATTATGGGTGATAATTATGGCAGCAGATTGGAATAAAGGGATACGATTTGGATATAAGGAAAATTAATTTCTCGAGTTCTTGAGAGATGGCTATCTCAGGAAGCACATAAAGTAGGGCACACAAGGATCAAGAGTTTTAGATCTGATCATTTCATCCGAGGATGCAATTGTGAGTGGGGTTTCACACTTTCCTCCAGTTGGCGAGAGTGATCATGAAGTGATCACTTGGGTTGTGGCTAGTCATATGCAGACTTCTGTGAGGAAAAAATATATGTAGAATTATAAGAATGGTGATTATGACAAATTTATGACACAGCGCGGAGCTATGGCATGGAATGAGGAGTGGAGCAGTAAGGAAATAAATGCTGCTTGGGAACTGACGAAGAAATACATAACAGCATCAATGTATGAATGTATTCTGCCAAATGCCAAAAGGCTGAATAAGGTAGGTGTAAAAATGGATGAATGTGGAGAGCTTAAGCATGAAATCTGGAAGAAGAAGTACTTTGGACACAGTACAGGATGAATAATGGTAATAATCAGTTACATGAAGAGTATAAGAACAAGCCAGGAGAGTGACTCAGTTAATAAGGGAAAACAAAAGTGCAGTATAAGCAGAAATAGGCAATCTCTGTCTAATTAGCAAATCACATATCTAAAAAACTTTCTAAAGAAAAACTGTAGCGAGTGTTTAGATGTGTGGCAAGTAGAAGGAAGAATGATCATGGTGAGATGATTTTAGTGGATGAAAATGGTAGAATGGTAACTGCTGCAAAAGACATTGTTGAAGTATTCAGTGATCAAATTATAAGGGTGTGTTTCATCCTCATCAGGGTGGAAACATGAGGAACTTAAGTGTAGAGGACATAGGAGAGAATGGCTTAATTGTGAGGGAGCAGGAGGTATTTGAGGAAATAAGGTGATATGGAATTGCTGACATATCACTACAAATCTTAAGGAAATGTTCCAGTGAATTGAAAGGCATTGACATGCCTGTTTAATAAGAGTCTTGCAACAGCACGTGTTTCAAGGGAGTGGAAGGAAAGTAAAATTGTTCCACTGCATGAAGGTGGTGATAATTTTCAAATTATAAGCCGATCTGTATATCTGGAGTTATGATGAGAAGTATGATGCAGAAATGGGTTGATATAACAGTATTCTCTGTGGTTATTAGTATGGGTTTGTTAAAAGGAGATCAGGTTTTACTAACTTATGTACTATAATAGGTGACAAATACCTTGAACACGGGAGATGAATATACAGTGGTGTACTTGGATTTTGCAAAAGATTTTGACAGACTGCCACACAACAAGCTGTAAAAAAATTGAAACAGATGGGATTGGATAGCAGACCTCTGAGTTGGATCAGTGACTAGCTGCTAGCGATTTATTAGATAGTTGTATATGGGGATGCAGTATCCTAAAAAGAGGAAGGTCACTAGTGATGTACAGCAGGGGTTAGTTTGGGGACCACTATTGTTCAATTTGTATGTTAATGATAGTGGAATGGGTTTAACTAGTGATATGCAGCTGTTTGCAGAAGATGCAAAATTGGGGAGAGCAATACAGAGTCAAGCAGATGTTATGGTCTTACAGGAGGACTTGAATAGATTGCAAGAATAGGCAGGTGAGTGGAACTATCAGTTCAATGTTGCAAAGTGAAAGGTTTTGAGATTTTGATAAGTAGGAATGGGATGAAAAGTATACACTTGGTGGGGAAACTTTAAAGGAAATAGAGGAGATGAGAAAGAGCTATTAGTCCACCTGTCCAATTTCAGGTGGACAATGACCTGAAATTCAGAGGCCACATTGCACAAGTTGTGAAGATGTCACATTGGATAATGGCAATGATGTGGAGGACACTGAAATACAGAAATAAAGTTATGATGCCATTGTATAAGATCAGGTCTCATATAGATTATTATGCACAAATGTTGTAGCTGGGTTTTTGTGGTGACGATATGTTGGAAAGGTCTAAAAAGATTCGCAAAGGTGGTCGGTGGTCTTTTGGAATGTGGAGTATAAGGATAGGAGAATGTAAGAGGGTTGTTTGAAAAGTCTGGTAAATTTCCAAATAGACGGCAACATAATTTGTTCATTCATACCAGTGTCGGTACGTATCATCCTTTTCATGACCCCTGGCAAAATTTTAGTCATGTGCGATGCGTAATTCTAGTTTGGCAAACGTTTAAAATGACCATGTTCGCATTTTTCATAAAAATGGAGAAAAACGAGTTTTGTGCAGTGATAAAACACTTTTATTTGAAGAAATGGATGGCTGTGCTGAGTTATGAAACCCAAAAATTTGAGGCCAAGGCCCTACATGAGGCTGCAGTGCCAAATAAGAAGACGGATTGCTGCACAGATAAAAGCCAAGTTAGATACCGTTCATGGGGACTCTGCACTAGCATTAAAGACTATTTATTTTTGGATAAATGAGTTTAAACATGGTCATAAGTCCATTGAAGATGAAGTGCACTCCAGACGCCCAACTGAGGTCACTATGAAGTAAATGATTGACAAAATCCATGGTATCGTTATGGAAGACTGGCGAGTGAAAGGGTGTGAGATTGCTGAGACTGTAGGCATCTCAACTGAACGGGTGTATAATAATCCTGCACGAAAAATTGTGCACGATGGGTGCCAAATTGTTGACTGTCGATCAAAAATGCATGCAAAAAGACATTTCAACGCACTGTTTGACCATGTTTAATCACAATTCGCAGGATTTTTTGCATCGATTTGCGACTTTAGATGAAACTTGAATCGACCACTATGGACCTGAGTCCAAGCAGCAGTCAAAACAGTGGGAAATGCCTGGTGAAAGAGCGAAGGCCATTTTGTCAGCTGGGAAGGTGATGGCCACTATTTTTTGGGATTCCCAAGGAATTATCATGATAGACTATTTGGAAAAGGGTAAGACAATAACAGGAGTCTATTATGCATCATTGTTGGACGGTTTAAAAGAAGAACTGAAGAAAAAGCAGCCAAGATTGGAGTACAAGAAAGTTCTCTTTTATCAAGACAATGCACCGTCCACACATCAGCTACTGCAATGGCAAAATTGCATGAATTGACGTTCGAATTGGTTCCACATCCACTCTATTCTCCTGACTTGGCCGCATGTAATAACTGCTTCTTGTTCCCAAATTTAAAAATCTGGCTTGGTGGGAAAAAATTTTCTTCGAATGAGGATGTCATCAAGGCTGTCAATGACTATTTTGCACAATTTGACAAATCCTACTTTTTAGATAGGATGAAAAAACTTGAAACTCGCTGGACCAAATGTGTAGATCTCGATGGAGTCTGTTTAGAAATAAAGGTGATTTTTTCCAAAAAAAATGTGTTTAACTTACTTTTTTACCAAACTTTTCAAACAACCCTATTAAGTTCCAAAGCCTCATGAATAGGAAAAGAGTAAGGGGGGGGGGGTATGAATGAGATATATAAGCTCGTCAGGGGTTGTTATTATCAGGTTGACATGGAAGAGATTTTTTCATAGAATGAAAGAGGTGGGGGTAGAACAGGAGGCTGTTGCTGGTAACTGTATAAAGGGGATGTGAGCCAGTGGCGGATTTAGGCACAGGCGGAGGAGGCAGCCGCCTCGGGCTCTGCAAAGGCTAAGGAGCCCTGGCATGCACTATATATATATATATATATATATATATATATACATATATATATATTTTTTTTTTAGTAAAAATTTGAAACACTAATATTCCATTTTGTTTCAATTTTGTCTTAATTCAACAGTACAGACAGTAGTGTTGTTTAATTGTAACTATATAATAAAATAAATTCTATTTTCATTTTTGTTTTCCAAATCAACTGCTTCAAATAAAGGCGGTATAAACGGTTAAGGAACCAATGAAATTCTTGTAACCTTCAGTATCTGTTATCCTTTGTTGTGATTCGGTTGTTGTAATTGTAATTATAAAATAATTGTTTTGAATATATATGCATATTTAATATTTTAGCCATGAACGAACGTACTTGTCTGGGGCAGAAAAAAGAAAACGATGAAAGGAAAAAGAAAATTATCGCTCTCTCAAAAAAACTCCTTGGAGGTTTTTTTTGACTTCATCTTCATCTAAATTTCAGAACAACGAAGATCGTCAACCAACACGTGATGAACGAGATGAAAAAGAAGAAAATAGTCTAAAAAATGATAACATAATAGAAAATGCTGAATGAAATGAAGAAAATTTTGCGAAGCAAGAAGAAGGTGCCAAATATGACAAAACAACCGGACAATGCTGAACTTGAATGAAATGTGCAAGACACAGAGGAAAATGCCAAAGAAGAAAAAGAACGAGATGCTGATGCAGATCAACATAAACAACCAGACTCCAATAATTTTCCAAAAGATATCACTTTATGGCCATGCAAAATATCGAGGAAAATGGTAATTACTTTATAAATAATAAACCATGCAATATCGGAGAAATAACATCTTTAAAAGTTGAATATAATGACAGAAATCAGACATACTACAGAAATATTTCAAGTGTTCATTTTTACTGTGAAAAAGCAAATTCACAAAAGAATATCGAGAATGGCTTATTTTTTCAGAAAGTAGCCAAATGATTTACTGCTATGTTTGCAAACTTTTTACATGTTCTATTACTAAATTTAGTACAGGATACAATGATTGGAAAAATCATAAAGGCGCATTGAACGAACATGAATGCTCTAAAGAACATATTTCCTCAATGTTGATTTTAAAAAAAAGATTGTCGATAACTGGACGTATTGATTCTCATTTGATTAATATTGAACAAAAATATTGGTGAGATGTTTTAAAAAGAATTGTAGCCACAGTAAAGTTGTTAGCAAGTTTGGGTTTAGGATTTCAGGGGCACAGAGAAGATGAAAGTTTTGGTGGTGTTAAGAAAAGAGGAAATTTTATAACTTGTATAGCATATTTATCACAGTTTGATGAGTTTACTAAAAATCATTTAACAAGATATGATAATATTGGAAGCAGGAAGGTTAATTACTTATCTCATATGATATGTGATGAATTTATTGCTTTAATGGGGACTAAAGTAAAGGAGAAATTAATTTTGGAAGTTAGAGAAGCTCTGTATTATTCGTTGATTGTCAATTACACACCCGATGTGAGCCATATAGACCAGTTAACTTTTATATTGAGATATGTAAATAGTAAAGGGGATGTGTTGGAACAGTTTTTTGGTTTTCTGCAATTAAATAACCATTACGCAAAAAATTTAGAGGAACTAGTTTTTAACAATTTCAATGCTCTATCTTTAGATATAAAAAATTGTCGTGGCCAAACATATGACAATGCGGCAAATATGGCTGGAAAATATAATGGTCTACAAGCAAGAATTAAGATGTTGAACGAATCAGCAATTTTCATTTCATGTTCCACTCACACACTTAACATTATTGGAAACTGCTGCAGAAGCTTGTTCAAAGCTGTTTATTATTTCGATTTCGTACAGAACGTATATAATTTTTTTTCTGGAAAAAATTATATTAATCTGATTAATCAAATGAGAATCAATACGTCCAGTTATTGACAATCTTTTTTTTAAAATCAACATTGAGGAAATATGTTCTTTAGAGCATTTGTGTTCATTCAATGCACCTTTATGATTTTTCCAATCATTGTATCCTGTACTAAATTTAGTAATAGAACGTGTAAAAAGTTTGCAAACATAGCAGTAAATCATTTTGAATCGGCAAATATGGCTGGAAAATATAATGGTCTACAAGCAAGAATTAAGATGTTGAATGAATCAGCAATTTTCATTTCATGTTCCACTCACACACTTAACATTATTGGAAAGTGCTGCAAAAGCTTGTTCAAAGCTGTTTATTATTTCGATTTCGTACAGAACGTATATAATTTTTTTTCTAAATCTACGCAACGATGGAATTTACTTAGAGACAGTTTTGCCGATACAAATTCCAAATATATTAAAAGAATCAGCGACACAAGATGGTCATCACGAGCTGATGCTGTATCTATTTTGCAATTAAATTATAAACATATTAAAACTATTTTTATTAAAATAGGCGAAAATGAACTTGAAAAACCAGATAATAGATTGCATGCCAAAACATTGTCAAAATATTTCGATAAATATGAAATTTCAGTGTTAAAAATATTATAGGATAGATTACTGTAAAGAATAAATAACACAAGTCTTTCGCTTCAAGAAGTTCAAACACATTTGTTGCAACGTGTAAAATTTAAAATCTTTGCATAATTTTATAATGGATACAAACTGATTTTGAAACCATAGAACGACAAGCAAATCTATTAACTGATGAAACAAATTATGAAATAAACCAGATAAAGAAACAAAAATGACATTCTGATGAATTAAATACAGCATCAAATAACATGAATGAGACAATTCTAACAGGTTGGAAATTGTTCATCGTAGAAACTCATAATACGATTCGTGATAGATTGAGTACCGAAATTTCCACCAAAATTAATATGTATTCTAATGTGTTAAGTCATTTTCAATTATTTTTTGATCACGATATGAGTAAAGACGACATAAATGATTGCATTGCTAAATTGGGAAATATATATAAGAAATGATATTGAAATTAACTATTTCAATGATGAAGTACATCATTTCTTAAAATAAATAAAAGAAGAAAAAAATCACGTCCATTTCAAATGTACAAAACAATCATTAACGGATTGCAATCAACTTTTCCAAATGTAAAAACAATACTAAAAAATTTTTTAACAATGCCTATTTGTAATGCTTCTGCAGAAAGATCTTTTTCCGTCCTTAAGCGTGTCAAGAATTATTTAAGAAATTCATTGGGGCAAGATCGATTATAAAATTTGTCACTGATGTTTATTGAAAATTCTGTATTACAAGAATTAGAATTTGATTTATTAATTGACAAATTTGCTGCTGTAAAAAGTAGAAAAGTGCCAGTATAATTTCATACAATACTTATGTACAAAATACAGACTGTACCTGAATGTGACTGTACCTAATATTATCGGATTGTTCCTATAATATGTAATATACAATTAAAGTTACCTACCTATTTTCATATTTATATGTATACAAAACATTTTATAATTTTTGTTGTGAAGTAATTATTGTTATGTATGTATGTATGCATTGTGCAATTATACATAAAATATTAAAAAAAAATTAAAATGAATTGTTTGTAACTTAATAATTTAAAGGGCCCTGAAAATCACAAATGACTCGGGGCCCCTTAATGCCTAAATCCGCCACTGGTGTGAGCAGAGGAGTGAGAAGTAAGTTCTTTGCATAGAGAGTGGTTGGTAAGTGGAATGCATTGACTGAGTGTATTGTGAATTGTGGATGAGTATTGTGTGCAATAGTGTGTAACTTCCATGATGAGTTTCTGACTCCATGGAGGTCAGTTAATAATAATACATCATGTTGACATAATTTTTGTTTTTACTTAATTTTGCCATTATAATGATTCAAATGAATCCTACACTGAAATGCTTAAATACCAAACTTAATGGAATCTTAATGATTCCATGAAGCAAGAGAGAAATTATCATCACTTCATATTATTTTAGAAATAAACATAGTCTATGAAAAGTAAAAAATGAGAATAAAAAGAATTGACATGGTGATAAAAATTAAAGTATTGTTGTTTAAGGTTCTTGTGGAGTGCCATCCAGTAATTCAAATGCTGTGAACCTTTGAAGGAATATGTTGTACTTCATGTAGAAGCAATATTTGAAAAAAAAAAAAAAAAAAGTAGTAGTTCCAAAATTTATGTACAAAATGTAGATGTAGTAATTTTTTTCTGTGTGTGTGTGTGTGTAAGAAGGAAAAAAGCCACAAAAGCATAAATAATACATTTTTATTCACTTGCTGATATGCCATAAGTTGCATCCTTTGAACAGTGTGTTCAATGGCAGAACGCAACTGGTTGGGATTGATGTTAAGCACATGTTGCATTATGCTCTTTTTCAGCTGTTGAATGTTGTTGAAAGTTTTCCCACTTGGTTATACTATAAATTAAAGATACCAAAAAATTATATACTTGGTTTTAATCCTTTATCTAAGTGTAAGCAAACAAAGTTTGCACCTGAAGTATTTTCAGGACTGGGGCAAGGGCAACTTGTGGTAAAGGTGGTAGGACTTCACATCACTTGCCTTAGTATCCCATAATGCAAAGCACATCTCCTTGCAGACATGTATAATACTATGCATTATGGGGAAAAGTCACTACCCAGACCGGTTTCGACCTTTATTGAGGTCTCATCAGCCAAACCCAGAGGTGATACCAAGGTTCAAGTAATGTAGAAGTCATATTTCCATATACGAGTTGCCAAAAGTTGTCACACCTTATTATTAAAATACTCTGGGAGAACAGCTAACTATTAGAGATAATTAGCTGTTTTTCAGCATTGGTAAGTTATCAAAATGATCCCAATAAATCTTGTTTTTGAGAAATTCCCAGAGCCAGAAATCGGATCAAGTGAACAAGACAATAACCATGCAGTGCAAAATGCATGGCTGCCTTGTTCACTACATCTACAATCAATACATCTACAAAAAACAAACTGGTACCTCTATCATTAGCTGGCATTTACCAGATATAGTGTGAATATAATCTAACATATTTTGGACAAACAGGCTGTTCCATAGAAAAAATAATTAAAGAACATCAATATTATATTGAATACATGAAACCTCAAAAGTCTGATCTGCACAACATAGTATTGACACTAAACACAATATCCAGTGGGATAAAGCTCGTCTTCTCCATAGATGTAGGTTTAAATATGAATGCCTTTTCAAAGAAAGTTGTGAAGCCCTTTTGCATCGGGCAAATCTGAATCAGAACGATTGTCTCTCTCTCACAAAAGTTTGAGAGATTCTTATCTTATGTAACCATCAAAAATAGTTTAATAATATTTTCAATAATATTATTTATTAATACTAATTTCTAGCATGCGACAACAGTTTTTAAATATTTCAGTACGAAATATTGGTACTTCATTTCATTAAAGTTAATTACCATGGTTATCGTGTAATTTATTATTTATAATCATGCCACTGGTACCTTTAAAGATTAGATTTGTGTATTTCCATTTTCATTCATGTTATTTCTTTGATTGCATAATTTTCTTGCAACTTCTTCTTGATATAATTTTCTGTTGGCTACTAATGCATCATTATTTGTTTTTAAATAATTTGTTTTATCCTGTTTCATCTGGTAAATTTTTTTCTTCTATTATTATGAGGATTGGCTAAGGGAGTGTGGACTGCAGAATTTGGTGGATAGAAGAAGGAGAGGTGATATAATTGCGACTTAAACTGTTGAGAGATGGTTACAGGGTTAACACTGGGGAGTTCTTTCACTTGAACAGAGGGAAGGAGTCATGACAAGGGGCCATCATTGGAAGTTACGAAAGGAAACTGTGAGAAAGAGGGTGAGGAATGGTTTCTTTGCATGGAGGGTGGTTGAACTATGGAATGCACTGCCTGATAGAGTGGTGAGAGCGAGAACGGTCAATGCGTTTAAGGAGTGGTATGAGAGACTGTGTGTTTCATAGGAGGGACCTCCATCGATGAGTCTTGATAGACTTGTGTTTCTTAGAAAGGACCTCCCATGATTAGTCTTTTGACTCCATGAATAATAATAATAATAATTATTATTTTTCCACCAAACTATTCTGCATTTATTTCTTATGCCTATTTGATTGATGACTGAAATATCTTTAAATATTCTTATATGAGATGATAAAATATAACATATTTCTCTTTTTTCACTAATCCATGTGCATTTTTGGTTTGGTCTTTTCTTGTAAAATGTGTTTATAGCATCCAACTAGTTCCTCACCATGAAACTAATCTGCTTTGTAACCAAGTGAAAAACTTGCAAATTCTATCTGATATTAATTATTCCTCATTCGTGATGAGGAATATTTAATATCAGTTAGAATCAGAAAGTTTTTTCATTTGGTTACAAAGCAGATTATATTCAGCATTTTATATTCAGCTTTAAAGAAATCACACCACAGATTATTATTGTTGTTGTTTATGATAAACTTAATTAATATTAACACTATTAATATTAATATAAGAAAGGGAAATGGCCCCAGTCGAGCATGGAGAGATCACAATGAGTGAGTGGCATGGGTGGAACCAGCTGTAGATTCAGAAATGAGCTGTTGTGTTTGTATACAAATGGTAGAAGTATAAGAAATAAAACAAGGCAGATGAAATGGTTGCACTAATTGTGTCTGTTCACCTAAAGATTGTCGGAATAAGTGAGACATGGTTGGAAGATGATGACATCCTGACAGGAATAGAGATGGATGGGTATGATGTGTTTCATGAGGATAGAAGGGGTAAAAAGGGAGGGGAGTGCTATTGATGATAGAGAAAGAGTTATGTCCATACAAAGTAGAGATGCAAGAGGGAAAAATGCAAGAAAAGGGTGATCATTATGGGCGATTTTAATTATGGCAATATAGACTGGAATGATGAGATAGCAACTGAAAGTAAAGAAAATGAGTTTCTTCAGTTTTTGAGGGATAACTACCTCAGACAGTATGTAACAGAGGGCACACGAAGATTGAAGGTCTTGGATTTGGTCATCTCATCAGAGGATGTAATTATAAATGAGGTGTCAAATCATCCACCAATTGGTGAGAATGACTACCTGAGTGACTGCCAGCAATGTGAGGACCGCTGTGAGAAAAGAGTATATGTGGAACTACAAGGAGGGTGATTATGAAGAGCTCAGGAGATGGCTTGCAGGTGTAGCATGGAATGAGGAGTTAGCTGGAAAAGAGATCAATGCAGCTTTGGGGATTTTCAAAAACTATCTAGTAGATGCAATGTCTAAATGTATTCCAAGGGTGAGAAGGTTAAATAAGGTAGGTGTGAGATGGATGAATAAAGAGATTAAGCACGCGATACAAAGAAAAAGGGCATTGTGCAGCAGCATAAGAGAAGTGGAAATAACCAATTCCATGAGGTCTACAAAGACCAGGCAAGGAGGGTGACTTGGTTGGTGAGGATAGCTAAATATGACCAGCAGTTAGCAAATGATTTCAAAAAAGAATCCTAAGGAGTTCTTTCGATATGTAGCCAGCAAAAGAAAGAATGATTATGGAAGGATGACATTGATTGGAGAAAATGGTATAAAGATAGCTGTTGCGGAATGTGTGGTGGAGATTATGAGCAGTTCATAAAGATCTTTCAATCTTGTGAATGTGACTTCATGGAGAGATTGAGAGCAGTTGATGATGACGGGGAGGAGAGACTGACTGTAAGTGAGCAAGAGGTATATGGGGAGTTGAGTAAACTAGATGTTAATAAGGCTGTGGGACTTGATAATATATCGCCATGTATTCTGAAGGAATGTGTCAGGGAGTTGACACCTCCCTTGACATATTTTTTTAATACGAGTCTTGCACTCGGTCAAGTCCCTAAGAAGTGGAAGGAGGGCAAGACTGTGTCACTTCATAAAGGAGGTGATCAAACTCAAGCATCAAACTATAGTCCTATCTGTGTGTCAGGTGTTGTGGTTAAGTTGCTGGAGAAGCTTGTGAGAACTAGGATCCAGAGTTGGATTGACAACAATGGTATTATCTTTGATGGACAGCATGGATTTGCTAAAGGGAAGTCATGTTTTAGTAATCTACTTACTTCTTATAATAAAGTGACTGCTTCCTTGGACAGAGGAGAAGGATACACAGTAATATACTTGAATTTCGCAAAGACTTTTGATAGAGTACCTCGTGATAAGTTGACAGTCAAACTATAGCAGATGAGGGTTGGATATTAGACTAGTGCATTGGATTGGAGACTGCTTATCTGATAGGTATCAACAAGTTGTGTATGGAGGAACGATATCCAGGAAAAGGAAAGTCACTAGTGGAGTGCCTCAGGGGTCTGTTTTATGGCCATTACTGTTTAACTTGTATATTAATGATACTGGTGAAGATTTGGATGGAGATATTCAGTTGTTTGCAGATGATGCAAAGTTGGGACGAATCATGAAGAGTAGTGAAGATGTTGTGGTCTTACAAGACGACTTGAATAAATTGAGTGATTGGGCACAGAAATGGGGATGCGAGTTCAATGTTGCAAAATGTAAGGTTTTAAAATTTGGAAAACAAAGATGGAATACAGAATTTATGATTGGTGAGGATATGTAAAAATTGTGTGGGTTTTGCACCATTGTAATATCTATGTCTATTGGTAAACTTTGTAATACTTATTTATTTTAGCTTTACCTTAATATTGTATCTCTATTCTTCTTTAATTTTATTCTATCCTCACTTTATCTTTATCTTATTCCTCACTTTATCTTCATCTTATCCTTTCATGTGCTCTATTAACTTTATTCTCTTTGCTCTACCTTCAGTATTCTTGACTTATACCGGAGATCTGTAGAAATTTATTTTTTATTAATGACTGCGCCACTAGAGGTCTCCTTATGGAATAAGAAATTATCAATACTTCTAGTAAAGGTCCTCCTCAATAATTATTTACAGTCGTGGCTAACTCTTGACTTTAATTCATATCTATTTTTTAACTCCCCGCTCACAGGATCGCTTTTATTTGGGAACAGTGCATTGCGTAAAAGATCAGGTGGCACTCTTTGTAAATAAAACAAACATGTTTATTTGTACTAAAACCATCATACAATTTATACACAAATGAAATGCTATTTTCTACTCCACTCTAAGTTTAACACTTTAGAGGAAAACTCTTTCTAGAACATCTACTTAAGCATGCAACATAATACAAATAATACAAATAATTAAGCAAATTAATTAGAAAACTATCAGCCCATTTACAATATAGGAATTATCATGCTTTGTTAACTATAACCATAAAATTCAGCCTTCACTTTATATATATTTCTCTTTATGCAAACTATTTCCCATAATACCGTATATATGTTAATTCTATAAACTTATCAGTCCTTCTAAAAGTCTCTCATAACATGGACAAAATTACCTTGAAAACAAATTCTCTTTATGCAAACTAATTTTCATTATACTATATGCAGTAACTCTATAAATCTACCAGTCCTTCTAAAATAGTCTTTCATAAGATAGACAAAATTACATCAAAAACAAACTCACATGACCTCTCTACCAGTAGAGTGCACTTGTTCACATATTCTTTACAGATTTCCTGGCTTCTTTTTTTGTATCAGGTCTTGGGCTTTCCTTAGAGGTTTCATGAACAACGTATTCTCCTCTGGAATGGCTCGTGGTGCCTGGAGCACAATTTTTCTGGCGTTATAGATACTCAGAACTTAGGATCAGATGATCAAGGCTTATTCATCCTGGTCCTGGGCTGCTATTTGCTCTGTAAGTTTTCACCTCCAGTTTTCCCTCCACGACCCCATCCGGATTCGACGAAATCAATGGATCGACTCCTTCCTTGTTTTCTCCTGGTGTCAATTCTACCGATGGTCGATAACGATCCTTTTTCTATGATCCTTATATTTGGTTTTTCGTAGGACCATGGATGAAGGTTTAAGACCCCTGTACATTTCGGTGCAAACTTTGGACGTAGGTCTGAGACCACCAAACGTTCTTTTAAGTGCAGACTTCTAGTTCTCCTAAGTGCACTATTAATCCTTTCTACAGCATAGTGGAACTGCTTCTGATGTATACCGCCCTCTTTTACTATTGACACCTTGAAGGTAGTATCGGACTGGCTTTTGATACAATAAGTTTCCTTTTCACTCTATACTAAATGCTAACAACAATACAATTCCGAATTCCCCTTGAACTTAACATTTTAAGATATATTCTTAAAAGTTTACTCTATCTAGCATGTTAAATTCCTCTGGATCTTCATATATAGGATCTTCGTATTATTCACATAGAAAATTACAATACCTTGAACTTAACATATTCATACTTCTTCTATTTACATAATTTATCATGCTAATTCCTCTGAGTTTTAATATATGGGCTGTTAGTATTATTTACATATAAAATTTACAAGTTTCCTTTCTGTGAAATTTGGATGAGACCCCTGTAAAAATTGATGCAATAAAAATTGGGAAAATTTATGCTGCATTGAATTTTAAAGATATATTGTTGGGTGTGAGACAAGGGTGTGGGATGTCCCCACTCCTTTTTAATGTCTATAGTGAATGGATGATGAGGGAGGCCTTGGAAGATCTGAAGGATGGAATAAAGATAAACGGACACCTAATAAATAATATAAGATATGCATTGCACTTATGAGCGAAACAGAGGAAGGCTTGCAAAGAATTTTGAACAGACTGAACAGGGTTGAAAATGAAAGATATAAAATGAAAATAAACATTCAGAAGACCAAAGTGATGAAGATTTCAAGGAAAGGAAATGATGGGAAAAATGGAAATCACTTTGAACAGACAAAGAATAGAAAATGTAAAAAGTTTTGAATACCATGGGAGTCGGATAACAGAAGACAGATCTAATTATGAAATTAAGCACAGAATTAAAAAAGCAAAAGCAGCATTTTTCCAAATATACCACATATTAGGAAACAAAAATCTGAACAAACAGTTAAAAGTAAGAATCCTCTAGACAATGATCTGGAGTGTAGGGATGTATGGATGTGAGTCCTGGACGATCAATAAGGAGATGAGTGACTGATTGAATGCATTTGAAATGTGGTGCTTGAGAAAAATGGATCGAATCAACTGGACTGAAAGAGTGAGCAATGAAAAGGTTCTTAATAGATTCAAAATGGAAAGAGACTATATGGCTTGTATCCAAAGAAGAAAAATAGCATTTGCAGGACATTTGATGAGGGATTCTTCTGGAGAGCTTTCTAGAATAGTATAGCAGGGGATGGTGGAGGGAAAGAGAGGAAGAGGAAGACCCCGATTACAATATAAAAGACAACATCAAAGATTGGACGGGCAAGAATCTTACAGAAGCAAGAGATAGAGAGGCATGGAAGCGGAATGTTCATCAGCTGCAACCCTTTTAAAGAGGAGGCCACAGGATTAGATTAGATTGTTCAGTTGGAGGTGGAGGAAATAAGAGATCTGGGGGTGATAGTGGATAAGGATCTGAAATTTAGGGAACACATAGCCAAAATTGTGAAGACAACACAAAGGCTTCTGGGAATGATGAGGAGGACACTGACGTGTAGAAGTAGGGAGATTCTTGTTCCGTTGTATAAGGCTTTGATTAGGCCACACATGGACTATTGTGCCCAGATTTGGTCAGCTGGTTTTCAGAAGGATGAAGAGATGTTGGAAAGGGTTCAAAGGCGGCTGATTATGGTAGTTTCTACCCTCTGGAATGTTGAGTATGAGGAAAGATTGAGAAGATGTAATTTGCAGAGTCTGGTGGACAGTTGGAAGAGGGGAGATATGATAGAGACCTACAAGATGGTAAGGGATTGTTATAGGATCAATGCTGGAGAAGTTCTACATAAAATAGTGGGAGATAGGGGGGAAACCAGAGGTCATCCCTTGAAACTGTATAAAGAGGGCGATTGATTGGAATGCCTTGCCTGAGAGTGTGGTGTCTGCAAGGAGTTTGAGTATGTTTAAGACACGGTATGATGAGCTGTGTGTGTGTGTGTGTGTGTGTGTGTGATAAAAGGACCTCTCAGATGAGTCTTTGACTCTATGAGGTCTTGGGGTAATAATAATATTTCTAATATTTTGACAATGTTAAATTGCCATCATCAGGGAACACAACACAGTATGATATGCATACAGGCAATAACAATGGGTAAATGAGCATATGATTAGTGTCTATGTGTACATATCACATTGTACTGTTCCCTGATGATGGAAATTTGACTTTGCTGAAATATTGGAAATATTAATTATATTTATTATAATTAATAATTAGTCTATGATGCAACATCTTTAAATATACATGAATTTTCTAATTATTTTTTTATTTGTATTTATTTATTATTTTTTTTACCAAAATTGTACAATATATCTAGTGCATTCTGGATAATGAATTTTATTATATTCTATCCAGCAGCTAAAATGGAGTTATTGCTATACATAACTTTGAAATTTCTGCATATGCAAATGGTCCAAGTGAAGCAAAGCTTGAGATAGTTTGGCAAATTTTTTGTAAGGATTCCAGGAATGCATATGTACAGACAAGCCAAATCTAATAGGTGCTTATACATTTTTCAATGATATATATGTATTCTTGACAGCGCGGGAAAATTGTTTCATACTTCACAGTATGTCTGTCTGCCCCCCCCCTCACACACACACACACACACAGCTGAAAACAGGATTTTCACATGAACAAAGTATCTCTACAAAAGTAAATCACTGATTGAAAGAAAAACAAAAATATTTTATATCAGAAAGGAAAAAAAGTGATTATTTGAAAACTTGAAAATTTCTCCTTTCTTGCAACACATTTTCCTAGATAACACTAGGCATGTATATTTCCAGAGGTTCTCTTCTTAACCTCTGGAAATATACATGCCTAGTGTTATCTAGGAAAATGTGTTGCAAGAAAGGAGAGATTTTCAAGTTTTCAAATAATCACTTTTTTTCCTTTCTGATATAAAATATTTTTATATCAGAAAGGAAAATGTAATATAATATGATTAAAGATTATTTAAACAAAGCCAATATTATTATTTGGAAATAACAAAACTAGTAATGAAATGAAATCATGCGAAACACTGGAAATGAGCAAATGTTACCCCTACCTATTTGATGTCTTCTTTTATTTCTACACTAAAGTTGAAACTGGTGTGCTTAAGGGTGATAGCTGTATAACTGAGAGGAGAACCAAAAGGGCTTCTGACCTAATGTACAATCCTCACCTTCTCATGGTGCACCCTGTTAGGTATCTACCTGAACACTGAACGAACGAGGATGGGATGGCAATTTGGGATTTAGCCAACCAAATTGTATTCTTATTGGCTTAAACCACAATATTAAATGATGGTACAACATGACAGAATTTAATGCTGGCTGGGGCATCACCTGGTTAAACAAGGCCCCTGTTGTTTTTGCCAGAGCAAACAGCGAAAAGTCAGGTACTGGAACAAACCGTAAAACACACCCCAACTCAATATCACCAGAGTTCAAAATCAGTACTATCGAAATAAGAAGCCTGAATGGCAAAAAAATTGAGCTAGCTGAGGAATTGGATAAGTACCAGATTGATATAATAGGGCAGACTGAAACAAACAAGGCAAAAACTGGTGAAATCTTTCTGAGCAATTATTATTATTATTCAGGCCTCCATGGAGTCAAAAGACTCATCGCAGGAGGTGCTTTCTAAGAAACACAAGTCTCTCAAGACTCATTGATGGAGGTCCCTCCTAGGAAACACAAAGTCTCTCATACCACTCCTTAAACGCAGTGACCATTCTCGCTCTCACCACTCCATCAGGCAATGAATTCCATGGTTCAACCACCCTCCACGCAGAGAAACCACTCCTCACCCTCTTTCTCACAGTTTCCTTTCATAACTTCCAGGGATGGCCCCTTGTCATGACTCCATCCCACTATTCAACCAAGTGAAAGAACTCCCCAGTGTCAACCCTGTAACCACCTCTCAACAGTTTAAAAGTCTCAATCATATCACCTTTCCTTCTTCTATCCACCAAACTTTGCGGTCCACATTCCCTCAGCCGATCCTCATAACTATCCTTGTACAGTCCTGAAACCATCTTTGTCATCCGTCTTTGTATCCTTTCCACAGTTAATTTATCCCCTTCAAATCCTGGGGGACCAAATCTGAGAACAATAATCCAAGTGTGGTCTGATCAGAGTCTTATACAACAGAATGATAACCATTTTATCTCTGCAGGTCAGTGTCCTTCTCATTATTGCAGCAATCCTCTGTGTTACCTTCACTACCTTTGCAATATGTCCCCTAAATTTCAGGTTTCCATCAATCATTAACCCCAGATCTCTTGTCTCTCCTACTTTCTCAAGTTTCAATCCTCCCATACAGTATGCAGCATCCCATCGATGTGTCCCAAACCTCAAGCCCTTACATTTTGCTGCATTAAACCAACATCCCCATTTATTTGCCCATCTGTCTCGCTCATTCAAATCCTTTTGCAGAGCTACCACATCTACACTATTACTAATAACCCTTCCCAGCTTCCCATCATCTGCAAACAACTGAATATCCCCTTCCAATCCACGGACAATGTCGTTGATATAAAGGTTAAACAATATAGGTCCCAGTACTGAGCCCTGTGGAACCCCACTTGAAACTTTCTGCCTCTTTGATATTGCTCTACCAAGCATAACTCTCTGATACCTATCGGACAGCCAATCCTGAATCCAGTTGACCAATCTGACACCCAGATCCATGTGCTGCAACATGAATATCAGCTTATTGTGTGGCACCCTGTCAAATACCTTTGCTAAGTCTAGGAAAATGGCAGTATATACCTTTCCCCTCATCTAATGCCCTTGCAACTTTATCATAAAAGGCTAGAATATTGTTAAAACAAGAGCGCCACTTCACAAATCCATGTTGACTCTCACAGATAACATTACCCTCATCTGCCTAATGCTGTATACGGTCCCTCATTACTTTCTCCAAGATCTTACTAACTACTGATGACACACAAACTGGCCTATAATTAGACACTTCCAGTCTGCTACCGTCCATATGCAATGGCACTATCTTAACTTCCTTCCATTCCATGGGCACCTTTCCAGCAGCCAGACTTTCATTGAAAAGCCAAGTCCTTAGCACATTTTCGCAAAACTCTTGGTGAAATATCATCCAGTCCCACAGCTTTACTAACATCCAGAGTACTCAGTATGTGGAACACACTCTCCTCCTGCACCTCTAAACCTTGAATCTGCTCTATCCCTCTAGTATTCAAATTAACTCCTCTAGGATGAAAAACCCCAATAAAGTGTTCATTGAAAAATTCCACTATGTCCTAATTTCAATAAACACAAAATGTTATATTCAGACAATGACAATCAAGAAAAGAAGGGATAGCAATAGTATTCAACACTAAATATGAGGCTAATCTTCTTGAATGGCAGGCAATTTCAAGTAGAGTGATGTGGGCAAATATTAGAATGGGGAACTGGACAATGAGACTTATTTGTGCCAATGGTTCTACAGAAGGTTCTGCTAAGGTAGAATTCAAAGAATTTTTTGAGGCTTTAGAGAAAGCAACTGACACTATGAAAAATGAAAAGTTGGTACTTTTTGGGGGATCTAAATAGCAGAGTAGGAAATGATTGTCAGACATACAAAAATATTTTGGTAAAATTTGGAGAAAAGAGCAAAGCAATAATAATGGCAAATATTTGTTGGATTTCTGCTCAGGACATGGACTGGTTATTACTAACACAATGTTTCAACATAAAAATTTGCACAAATTCAAATGGAAAGAAGATGCAAGGAATAAGAAAATTCTCATTGACTATGTTATTGATGATAGTGATGTTTTCTCTCTTGTGCAGGACACTAGAGTGTACAGAGGATTTGAAATTGGAAGAGATCACCATTTAGTCTTGAGCAGAATAAAACTGAATATACTGAAAAGAAAAACATGTAAGAATGTTTTAAACAAAATAAAAATTGAGCAGCTCTCAGATAGACTAAAATACACAAACATTATTCAAGAAAAAATGCAAGAGTTTGAGAACAGGAACCAAACGTTTGAGATTCAATGGCAAGCTCTGAAGAAAATATTGATTGATTCAGCCAGAGAGGCATGTGGTGAGGCTGTCTGCAAGGATAGAAAAATCAGAACTAAATGGTGGACACAGGAAGTTAAAGAAGCAGTAAAGGAAAAGAAGAAAGCATATCAAAAGTTCCTGGTAAATAAGTCAGCTTGTGCACTTAGAGAACACAGAGGCAAATGTAAGAAAGCTAAATACTGTGTAAAACTACCTAAACAAAAGTCATGGAAAGAGTTTAGTTTGGGTACAAACATAGAAAATAAATATCAAGAAGGTAGCAATTATTATGGAGGTTGTTGAAGAACCTCAGAAATGAAGGAAAAAGTGCTGTAAAAGGAATTAGAGATAATAAAGGTGACATGAAAACTGGAGAAAAAGATATCCTTGAAGTATGGAGTAATTACTTTGATAAATTGCTAAATGAAACTAGCAGTGATGACAGCACAGTGATAAAAAAACATTGACCAGTGATGCAATCAGGAATACATATCGATACTTGAAGTAGAAAAAGCCATCAGAAGTCTGAAATGTGAAAAGGCAGCTGGAGTAGATGATATTTTACCAGAAATGCTCAAGTATGGAGGTATAAAAGTCTTACAGTGGCTGCAGCGCATAGTTCAGAGGGCCTGGACAGAGGGAAGAATTCCTGATCTTTGGAGTAGAGCTCTCATAGTACCAATATATAAAAAGGAAAATAAAACTGAATGTGAGAATTACAGAGGTATTTCTTTACTGAGTGTTCCTGGTAAAATTTATGTCAGTATATTTAAGAAATGGTTGAGAAGGATTGTGGTAGAGAAGCTTGGTGAAGAACAAGGTGTATTCAGGCCAAATAAAGGCAATCAAGATCAGATTTTCACTTTACAACAAATAGTTGAGAAATCATGGGAATATAACAAAGATCTGTATTTAAGTTTTGTAGATCTGGAAAAAGCATATGAGAAGGTGCCAAGAGAGAAGTCATTCAAAAAGCTACAGTTGTATGGTGTCAGTGGGGCATTATATCAAGCAAAACTTATTCTTCATTTGAACTGAAAGTCAGCAGTTAGAATTGAAGGAAGTACAGGAAGATGGTTTAATGTTAAATCTGGTGAGAGACAAGGACGTACATTATCCCCTCTGTTATTCATTATCTATATGGATCACAGTATGAAGGAAAGTGGTATTTAAATCTGATATCAAAATTGGAGATGTTAATGCCAGCTATTTGCTTTATGCAGTGATGTTATACTTCTAAATAAATCTGCTATAAGTCTGCAAGATTCCCTGACTAAATTGAATAACTGTTGTAATAGATATGGTATCAAGGTCAGCAATAATGAAATTAGGCAGAAGCATTGAAAATATCAACTGCATTGTGAATGGAGAGCCTATAGAACAAGTAAAACATTTCAGCTACTTAGGCATGAGTTTTTAGTGAAGATGGTAAATTAAATGTGGAAATAGACAACAGGATCAACAAAGCTGGTATGGTAGGAAGTCAACTGAATAAATTTATATAGAATAAGAGAGAAATTAGTCAAAACACTAAATTATGTGTATACAAGACAGTGTTTAAACCAGTTTTAACTTATGGATCTGAGAGATGGGTTAGAAGTAAAACACCAAAGACTGGAGACTGCAGATATGAGAGTCCTGAGAAAGATTAAGGGCGTGAACAATGGCATCAATGGCAATTTCATATTAAAAATGAGAATATTTGGAAAGAACTTGACATTGTTAGCATCCAGGAATGTGTTAGCAGAGCTAATCTCAGGTGTTATGGTCACTTAAACAGAATGGGAGAGGAAAGATTAGCAAAACAAGTGTTCGCTGCCAGATTGGCAGAAAAAGGACCGAAGATCTGCGCAAGGAGGAAGACCAAGATACATGTGGTTTGATATGGTAAAAAGTGCCTTAGAAGATAGAAATAATAAGATCTGACAATGTTGAAGCTATGACAGGTAATCGATTGATTTGGAGGAAAATTGTAGATAGGAAGTTAGTAACGATGTAAATTTTTCATGTAGTACTATCATACCTGTAGACCCCTTGAGGGTAAATGTCAGGAATTTGATGAATGATGATGATAAAGCTGAAATTCTGAAATATTATATATAACTGTGGAATATCTTAAAATATAATCTCAAAAATAGCAGTAGAGAGTATTATCATATGAGTGAGAGTAAATAAAATGGTTAACAAAAGTAAAATAATAATATTGTAACTTTTTATATTTGGTCACTTAACATATTTTTTTCTTTTTGGATTTATTAGTAGACCATAGTTAATCATAAGTATACAATTGTCGACAAGTTTCACCGCTGATTCTGTCTGGCTTCTTCAGGACAAGAAAATAGGTATACTAACGTATACTGGTAAAAAAGAAGAAAAATGGAGTAACACAGTTAAATTAATTAAAAATTGAAACTGATGCATGACAACAAGAGCATGGAGCGTGGATTCTTAGTCATTGTTTGTTGATCGCGTTTTATAGTTTTCTGCGAAATTAAATTCTGCTAAGCTTAGTGAATTTATTAAGGTTTTCCAAATGTCTTTCAGTATTATGCCTTGATTTCTGTTTATTATTATTATTATTATTATAATCACACCTCCAGAGAAGCCAAAGACTCACTGAGGGAGGAATCAACTTTACAACTCTTCATCTCACTACTCCACCAACCTTCATCATCTAACACCAATGCCATCTACCGCTGACTACCACCACTAGTACTTTTCACAGACAATCATAACATCCATGCCCACGGTGGGATTTGAATTCGCAGCCTTTTGGCTGGAGAGCGGATACGCTAATCACTCAGCCAACCAGGCTGGATTTCTAGGCTTCTTGATGTTTGGCCTATATAATTCAGTCCGCATGAACATGGGATGTTGTATACACCTGCGTAGATATCCAAAAAAAAGAACATATAGGGGATGTCAACAACAACAACAGAACAGATATCTCAGGATTAGCTCATCATTTCTCAATTTCGAACCACTCCATCAATTGGGATAACAGCTCCATGCTTTACATTGAAGAAGATTTCAGATAGAAACTTTAAAGAAGCTGCAGTGGTACTCCGGACAGGAGATAATCTAAACAGAAATCAAGGCATGATACTGAAAGACATTTGGAAAAGATTAATAAATTCACTAAGCTTAGCAGAATTTAATGTCGTGGAAAACTATAAAATGCGATCAACAAACAATGACTAAGAATCCACACTCCATGCTCTTGTACAACAAGAGCATGGAGTGTGGATTGAAACTGTCACGCATCAGTTTCAATTTTAATTAATTTAACTGTGTTAGTCCATTGTTCTTCTTTTTTACCAGTAAATGTTAGTGTACCTATTTTCTTGTCCTGAAGAAGCCAGACAGAATCAGCTGGTGAGACTTGTCGATAATTGTATATTTATGATTAACTATGGTCTACTAATAAATCCAAAAAGGAAAAAAAAGAGATGATACTACTAATTACTTATTTATTCTCTTTGTGCCTCATGAATATAAGTCCTAGATCTGTTTCTTTCAGACATCTCTGTTTTGAGCTCCAATTCAGCTTATCTCCAGCTTATCTCTGCCAAGTTTTTCTTCTGGGATCTATGTCAAAGATACTCTCAGAATCTATTTAATTTAGCTTCCTGTTTTAGGAACTTCAGCAAGTCTAAGACTCAAGTTAAAGTGGTAAGTTAAAGATGTTATTAAATTCCTGGAGCATTCCCTCAAGATACATGGTGATATACCATCAAGTACTACAACCTTATTGATATACAATTTACTCAATTCCACATATACTTCCAGCTCAATCGCTATCAGTAGTTCCTCCTCCTTTCCCATTGGTCTAAGTCTGTACTGATGTCACTTTCACAAGGATGGAATACCATGAATTGCTCATTTGTCATTCTACCATTTTCTCCAATCAATATCATCTTTTCATAATCATTCCTTCTTCTGCAGGCCACATATCAAAAAACTCTGTACAATTTCTTTTGGCCTCATCAGCTAACTGCTGTGCATATTGCACTTTTGTAACCTTTACAAGCAGTGTACCTTTCTTGCTTGTTCTTTGTACTCCTCATGTAACTGACATTTACCATTACTCATCTTGTGCTGCCTCCATAGTTACTT
Source organism: Typopeltis vanoorti (assembly GCF_054136105.1). NCBI lineage: Eukaryota > Metazoa > Arthropoda > Arachnida > Uropygi > Thelyphonidae > Typopeltis > Typopeltis vanoorti. The sequence goes on along the minus strand of NC_143549.1, from coordinate 68,892,683 downwards.
ATTCTTCCAAATTCAATGCTTCACATCTTCATTCATCCATTTCACACCCACCTTATTTGACCTCCAGCCTTTGGGAATGCATTCAGACACTGCCTCTGCCAGACAGTCCCTGAACAGATCCCAAGCAGCACTAATCTCCTTTTCATCCAATTCTTGATTCCAAAATAAGTGGCAAGTCGTCTCCTGCATACGACATAATCACCAGCCTTATAGTTCCACATATATATTTCTTAGATAAGTCCTAACATGGCTGGCATATGTAATCACTTTATGATCACTTTCACCAAATGAAGTGAGATTTAATACTTCATTTACAATAATATTTTCCAATGAGATAATCAAATCCAAGACCTTGATCCCAGTATACCCTCTGTCATGTACTGCCTAAGGTAGTTGTCCCTCAGAAACTCAAGAGATTCATTTTCTTTGCCCCAGATTCTGTCTCTTCATCTATACTTCATCTCATCTATACTACCATAATTAAAATCATCCATAATGATCACCCTTCTCTTATTAGCTAGACTAATTTACTTATGCATTTCCTTCGTACTGTCCTCCACATTACCAGGTCCATAGCAACACCCAACAAGATATTTCATTCTGTTAATCTCTGCCTCACACCATACTGCTTCAAAAACCACTGCCATTGTCTGCCCCTTTCATCTCCACTTTAGATGGGGATCAGTACTATGACCACTATTGTTTAATTTGTACATAAATGATATAGGAAATAACTTGAAGGGAAATATTCAGTTGTTTGCCGATGATGCAAAATTAGTTAGAGTAATAGTGAATCAAGGTGATATGGAAAGCTTGCAGAATGATTTAAATAAGCTGTCATTATGGGAAAAAGATAATGGGTATTAGTTTAACATGGAGAAATATAAAGTTATGCATTTTGAGATCAACAGATTACAAGCTGTGTACCACATTGATGGAAATGTACTCCAGGAAATAGATGAAGATCAAAGAAATACAATATTAAAAATGACAAGCAACAAAAAAAAAAATAAATTAAAATTAAAATTCTAAAATGTGTTCTAATTTCACTAGTTAACTTAATTATCATTTTAAGTTGTAAAGAAGACATATGTGTACCATATATATACACAATACATTATATACATGCATAATTTGTAATTGTATGTATACAGTACACAAATTATATATGCTGAAATTTTTGGAGCAATTTAACCATACCTTGCCACATGATTAATTACAGGCGAGAAGTTCGTTGGGCCATATAATTGAACAGAATAAAGTGTTTTCTGGTATGCTTGCAGGATGCCTTCTACTCCTTGACAATATGGATTATTTGGATCTCCATTCTGTAAAGAGAAATTCAGAAAAATTAGATAAGAAATTATGGAAATCAGAATTTTGATAACAGTAGCACAAAATTAGAAATCTTTCCATATTCGGTCAATGTAGCATTTTCCACCTTCATGATATTTCATATAAAATACAATAAAAAATAAATTTATGCTGCAAGTAAAAATATTTTATGGGAAAAAAAGGAAAAAAAAAGGTGACTATTATTATTATGCAATATATCTGTAAAGTATGCATTTTGGCAGTCTGTTCAAATGACTTCCCTCTTGTTCACCTTAGAAACTAATGTTCTTTCATTCCTATGGACCATTCTTGATCCTTTCTTTCATGCTTACATGATGATCAGAATACATCATGAAAATTATGGAAACAACTAGTTTGTTAGAGTAAGGTTAGTACTCTAACACAGTACTTATTTCCATAATTTTCATGATGACCATGCTTGATAATAAACACTTAATATCACTGTGTTATGTATTATGCAAATACTGGTGTACATAATAATCATACTTGCTTTTCTGATGTACGGATGATTCTTACCTGAATATTTATTACCATATTCAAAATCTCTCAAATCATGGCTTTTACTCAATCTTCATTCAAACATGTCTCCTAAATTATCTTTCAATGGTTGTAAGATGTTGAAAATACCATTTGGTATGTAATGTCCCAGAGCTGTCACGAGAATGATTATATTAGAGGTTCTTATTTCAATCAGATAAGTTTTGTTTAGCTTCGGTTTTTAATTTTATAACCAATTTTCAAAAATGAAACATTTAATTTTTTGATTTTCTTCATATATCTAAAGGATTTTCCACCAAAAAATAAATAAATAAAATGAAAAAGTAGATGGTAAGAGAGTTTAATATGTTAGTTTTTATTGGTTTTGCTTAAATCAGAATAGTTTCATGTGTGGTGAACAGAAGTTAAATCAAAACCTACTGCATAGAGGTGCTTGCATAGTAATGCCTCATAAATTGTTTTTTTAATAATGAAAGTCGATATTTCATTGAAATAAAAGTTAACGATTTTCCTAATCTTTATTCAGAAACTTTAGATAATTATTTCTCAACACAATCACCTCTACAATTCAGACATATACACACTTTCACAACAACAACAACATCCAAATAGTTTCATAAGTTTGTCATACCAGAATCAGCAAAACTAGTTGAATAATTAAAAAATAAATTTTTATAGCCAAATATTACTATGTGATTACTTAAAGGAAATAATATGTTGATTTATAGAGTAAAATAACTGATTCTTAAACTGAATATATTTTTTTTGCATGATTAGTTAAAATTACAAAACTGTTTAACTAAAACTCCCACAAGCATATTTTATTATTCATGTTCTTTTCAATCAACCTTTTTATTCTTTATATTACTTACTAAAAAAAATTCATGAGATACTCTTCCATCTGGAGGAAGTTTGGCACCAAAACCAAGGGCAGCAAATAATTTATCACGGTCATAATCCTGAATGATTTCACCTACAGCTCTTATTGCTAAGGAATAAGCATTTGGCTGCTGCTGTAGATTTATATGATGAAGAGAAGTTGGATTTCGAGGGTCACCATTAGATGCAGTAAAATCGACAGCAACAGTAAAATGCATTTGTGTCCTGAAAAAAAAAAAAAATTCGACATTTAGTTCATGAATATTGATTAATACTGAATTATCACAAAAATGTAGAAGTGCACACTGCTTATAAAAAGGGATCTTGAGAAATATAAATTTAAACTGTAAGTTCGTTCGGTTTTTCAGAGTGGAACGAAACACATTTTATTTAATATATATAATACATACTAGTCAGTTATATATTGACCCTCTTTATCAATGACCTCCTGCCATCTGTCCACCAACTTCATTATGCCGCGTTCATAAAACTCCTGAGGTTTATGGTGAAAAACTGATCCAGGTGTCTTTTGACAGCCTCCTCATTAGCAAAGGTTTTCCCATTCAGAGAGTTCTGCAACAATCGGAATAAGTGGTAATCGGAAGGTGCCAGGTCCGGTGAATACGGCAAAACATCCCAGCCAAGACGTAACAATTTACTCCAGTTGTTAACAATGTGTGGAGTCTGGTGTTGTCATGGTGAAAGACTAAACTAAACTCTTTCCATGACTTTTGTTTAGGTAGTTTTACACAGTATTTAGCTTTCTTACATTTGCCTCTGTGTTCTCTAAGTGCACAAGCTGATTTTTTTTGGAAGGAACTATTTATATGCTTTCTTCTTTTCCTTCACTGCCTCTTAAATTCCTGAGTCCACCATGGAGTTCTGATTTTTCTATCCTTACACCCAACCTTACCACATGCCTCTCTGGCTGAATCAATCAATGTTTTTTTCCAGATTTGCCATTGAATCTCCAAGGTTTGGTTCCTGTTTTCAAATTCTTTCATGTTTTTTTTCTTCAATGATGTCTGTGTATTTGAAAAAAAAAAAAAAAAAGAATTAATTTAAAAAAAGAGAAACCAAACCTTTCAGATTCGATGACAAATCCTGAAGGAAATATTGATTGATTCAGACAGAATCATGTGTTAGGGTTATGTGTAAGGATAAAAAAATCAGAATTTCATGGTGGACTTAAAGAGGTAGTGACTTCCTGTAAATGTAGATAATTATTTCAATATTTCGTATTCAGTGTTTTAATTACTAATAATATTTGTATGCTGTTCTTTGAATTTCGAGTTTAATGAAATGACAGGAAAAAGCATAAAAATACTTTATTCAGATTAGAAATCTCTACTAGTTGCATGTGCTAACAGATACAATTTGTAGGAACTTACTGAATGTTATAAAAAATTTTTAAAAATTACAGAAGGTAAACAGATCACATTATATAATGAAAGAATACAATGGGTGATAAAATTATACTAAACAGTGAACGCAGGAAAAAGCATAAAAATACTTTATTCAGATTAGAAATCTCTACTAGTTACATGTACCAACAATATAATTTGTAGGAACTTACTGAATGTTATAAAACATTTAAAAAAATTACAGAAGGTAAACAGATCACATTATATAATGAAAGAATGCAATGGAGGGGATGTCTTGGGTGATGAGACTTGTTTGAAGTGATTACGAAGATTACCAAGAGATTCAGATGACCATATCTGCATTCAAAGAGCTTCTTTGTTACTTCAAACTAAACTACCATCTAGAAATTTCAAAAATGGAAATGATAACCCTTAAAAAATTACTTTGTAAGACAACATCACGGTCATTAAAGCGGATAAAGAAAATGCCTCAGTAGTTCAGTAGTCATGGGCTCTGAAGAATATATAGCAAAATTGAATACCCTCCTTATATCTACATTGCACTACAATTAGACTCTACTTAGCACACACATCAAGACTAATAATCTTATAAAGATAACTGGCAAGAGGAAATAATAAACATCTTACTTCAAAATATCTATTAGTTCCAAGAATTTATGGAGCCTAAAAATTCATAAACTGGAGACCCTTGTAGATGACAGACATTTATCTATTTCCAAACTGACCAAATATCTGTCGCAACTGCTGGTACCACAAGTAGGTAAAACAGAATCTTTCATCAAAAACAGCTTACACATCACTGAGAGAATGAAGCATACAGCAAAAGAACAATCAAACCTTCAGGCAAGCTTAGACGTTACCCACCTATTCCAAAATCCACAGAGAAAAAAACATTAGATCCTTTACCACTGTTACTGTTATCCTGTTACTGTACAGAAAATACTTTTTTTTTTTTTTTTTTTAGAAGAGATACTGGGAACAAACACAAATCTCCAGTTCTAGCTAACTTATTTGTGAAATCTTTTGAAAAGAAAGAGCCACAGAAACATTTTCATCATTTGACCACATGGAACTTTTTGAAATGTTATATTAGGATGCAGACCATCTTAATGGTCTGCATCCTAATATAAGTTTACTCTTAAATTTGAAAACTGCAGGATATTACCTTTCCTTGACATTCTCTTAGAAGTCTCTGAGGGTAAAAACTTAATTTCTCAGTGTACACAAAACTCAACAACAACATGCTCTTTCTCACCCCATCCTTACAGAAGATAGGAGTAATCAAAACACTACAACATATCCAGCAACACAGAAAACAGAAGCAAAGAACTTTGTTATCTCACTCATCCTCTAATTAATGAACAAGACTTCAAAGATGCAGTTATCCTTCCTTACATCTGTAATGTCACAGACAAAATCTTTCACTTTTGCTCTACTATACAAGATTACCATATTCTTACAGCCTCTGAAGTTCTCTTGATTCCCCCCCCTCCATCAAAAAAAAAAGAATCTGGAGTCTACAAAATTCATTGTTTGAGTGGCATTCATTTGCTGTGTTGTCTGCATGGTTAGTCTAGTGGCTATGAGTTTTGCAACCATTTGCCTGGGGGAAGGAGTCCTGTTGATGATGTGAGGAGCTTAAGGATCTTTCTCAGCCATAGTCAAGTTAGCCAGTCTTAGGCATGAACAGCAGGGTTCCCCCCCCCCCCAGTTTGTCTGGAGTTTTTCATCCCACAAGCAGGCAAACCGGCCCCCATGAACACACACACACAGGTTACAGTCATAGGATATAGTACTTAATCCCTCATTGGGAGGGCTCAACCCTCCTAAGGAGTGATTGAGGTATGGGGGGGGGGGAAACCCCACATGAATAAATAAATTTGCTGTGTTAGCAAAACAGGATGTTTTGGAGAGATCTCTGTCAGAGCATTTTAAAGATGTCAGAAAGAAAAAAAACAACACAAGTTAAATTGAAGTAATCCCTTGATTAATGCACCCGTGATTAGTGCGTTTTCGATTAGTGCGCACGGTTAGCCTAGTTAGTGTGTTTTCGATTAGTGCACCTATATACATCTTAAAAATAAATGTTACAGATTTTAAAATTTTCTATCTATAGATTTTTATGGCTAACTATTTTAAAAAATCACTCACCAGAATGAAATAATTTAGTTACTGATTTAAAACATTTTACAAAGTTATTTTTAATGGCATACTACACTACTTCCATGTATACTATGTATACCATGTTCCAAATTTTTACTGCCAAAATTTATGTCATCTACTATAGTACGTCCACTGATTTGAGACCCTGCAACACTTCTTCGCATGTCACAAAAAGGAGAATCCATTCCGATAATAGGGTAATCAATCCGTCTTCTGGGATGAGTTGTTTATTATTACAGTTGGAAAATTAACTTCTCTTTTATGATCATCATAATTTTTAAAGTAATATAGTATGCCCACACTTTTGAGAGCTTTGCTTGGTGACTTGCCAAGAATAGTTGATTCATGCTGAAGGGGAGAAAGAAATGATGGACATACGAATTGGTCGCCGACACACTAAATCACATGCTTTATAGGTAAAATTTTCCGATTGTTATACAAGAAAATTAGTTACCACTTTAAAAACAACAATGATCATAAAAGAGAAGTTAATTTTCTGACGTGTAATAATAAGCAACTCATTCCACTAGACAGATTGACTGCCCTATTATCGGAATGGATTCTCCTTCTGCTGACATGCACAGAAGTGTCAAATGTTCTTGTATCTGTGGGCGTACTATAACTATTTTGCTTGTATAACAGTTGGGAAATTTTTTCTATAAAGCACATGATTTTGTGTGTTGGCGACTAATTCGTACATCCTTCATTTCCCCCCCCCCCTTCAATGATAACGTCCAAGAGTTAATTAAATCTCATTCTGAAGAATTGAGTGATTCCGACCTGCTAAATATAGATATGCACAGCGGGAAGATCACAAAGAATATGAAGAAAATTGAACCACTGATAGTCAGCCCAAAGAGATTTCACAGAAATAATTTGGAAATATTTTTTGTACAATTGAAGTTTTTAAGCAGCAATGTTTAGAGACTGACCCTGATGAAGAGAGAAGCAGTAAAATTTGCAGAAGAGTAGAAGAGGCAATAGGGCCATACTGTTGGTTGTATGAAAAAAAAAAAAAAAGAAAACAGAATGCCCACCAAACTACATTAGCTCAATTCTCTGTTAAGAAACAGAATAATAAATTCATATTCTGAATATGTTTCATTGTCTTGCAGATTCATGGTTTTCCTTTAACTAGGCCTTGAGACACACCCTAATTCTTTTACAAAAAAAATACGGTTAAATAAAGAAATTTGAGGAATGATTAAACTTCTTCCCATAGGTTATTATATTCAATTAGTGCGTTTTCAATTAATGCGCCTGTTTTAAAGAACGCATTAGGCACACTCATCGAGGGATTGCTGTAGTTTTTCACACAACCAATGACGAACATCTAGTACTTTGGCAAAAAACAGAAAATCCTAACATGAAACATAGCTGTTTTGTGAAAATTCAAAGAGGCTTATGAAATTCTCCACACTTTTATGCAGTGCAATAAAAACCAAGGATTGATTTTGAACCAGGTTTGGTCTTTATTCATCAAAAATCTGACATCTAATCTAACAAAACATTCCATGTTGGAGCACTCATTTCCTGCTCTGATAATGCATCCCACTCATTCACCATCCACTAAGCAAAAAAAATTCCTTTCTATCTTTTCACTCAAATCATATATTTTCCAAGGATGATCTCTCATTCTCACATTACCGATTATATTATGCAATAATTCCCCTGTATCTATTGCATAGGCTCTCTCACCAACTTATATTGCTCTCAATCATATCACCTGTTCCTCCTCCTCCTATCCATCAAATCACCTTTTCCTCCTCTTCCTTCTATCCACTAAACTCAGAAGACCACATTCTCTCAATCTGTTCTCATACTCAATATTTCAGTCCTGAAACAGTCTTAGTTATTCACCTTTGCACTCTCTCTCTAATGTTTCCGTATCATCAATATCATGCCAGATCTGTTCACAGAAATCCAAATGAGGCCTAAGTAGCACTTTATGTAGTGGAACTATCACCATAATATAACATGCATTAGATTACAGAGCATGAGGTACAAACTAGTGCACCTACCTTATGCATTTATTGTTTAGTTTAATTTTATCATCCATTGTATTCTCTCATTACTTAATGTGATGTATTTACCTTCTGTAGTTTAATTTGTGTAACATTCAGCAAGCCTAATAAAGATACCTGTTGGCACAAAAATGAGTATGATTTCTAAGTTGATAAAAGTAATTTTATGCTTCTTCACATTATGTGATCACTAAATCAAAAATTTCCTATAAATCAAAACCACTGAATCTCAAACTTTTGATACTTGCATGAGTTTATTTATGATTACTAAATAACTTAAGGCATTCACAACGTATACTAGAATATAAATTAAATTAAACTTTAATATATATTTCCAATATTTTGGCAATGTCACGCTGCCATCTTCATGGGAACTTAAGATAAAGACACGTGCACGTAGGTACTACAAACAGCAAATGAGGAAGAAGCGAAGAAGCTACTGTTTTTCCTAAAGTCCTGATGGTGACCCCCCCCCCCCCTAGTGGGCTATATTAGGTATTCTTGGCCGTTGGGCTGAAGTTCTCAAGATGTACGTCTCCTAAATTTGGGACAGTCTCACGCATCCAAATTTGTTGAGGTTTGGTATGTTTCTTAGGGCTGAGGCTGATTCCATGAATAGTCTTTCAAATTTGAACTTGCTGCAGTGTATTATTGTGGCTTTCTTCCACCGTATTCTGTGGCGTGTATCCATAACATGGTCTGTCAGCCCAGAGTGGCTGTACTGGTGAAACCTGATGTAGTCCTTGTGTTTTGAAATTCTGATATTCGCTGTCCTGCCTGTTTGGCCAAAGTAGGACAGCTTATAGCTGCAAGGGACCTGGTATACACCAGGTAGGTCTAGAGGAAGTGGTTGGTCTTTAGTGCAGCAGATAAGGGATGCCAATTTTCTACATGGTCTGTAACAAGAGGTCAAGTCATGTTTTTTTTTTTTTAGGATTTTGGTAATTTTTTCTGAGGTGCCCTGGATGTAGGGAATGATGATGGATTTAGAGTAATATTTGAAGTTTATTTAGAAAGCTTCAATAGATCAGGCAGCCATATGTTGTAAAATACATATCAACATTTATAGCAATAAATGCTGTAAACAACTCATATAAACCTAATCAAACTCCTGAATGACATTTCAAGAGGAGGGCATAAGTTCCCTTTCCAGTTCCAATAAATTAGTTTTCAAGAAGCTAAGGCCGCTTGTGATCGGTTTTCTACGAAAAATATCAGAGATTGTGTAAAATACTATATAAATGAAGAAAACAAATTGTTAAGATAATTAAATATCTTAACATGATTTTGTTTACAGAAGACATGGTTAGTTTAGATAATTGAAACTGGAATAAAATATGTATAAAAATATCATTATGCTGATAAAATTATGTTAAAGCTATATTTTACTGTAAGAAGAAAAAAATAGCAGAAGTGCTTGTAGTTTCACTAATGTTAGCTGATTAGTGAGGCTGTTAAGCCTAACTGTGCCTCATGACTATGTCACAAGAAGAAATAGCTTTATCATTTAGCAGCAAGCATGAATAACCGGCAAGATATACATACTTTTCTACCTCTTTGAAATTAAAATACCTGTAGGTGTTTTTTATACTGAGTGTAATGAAATAATCAGAGAAAAAGATCAGAACTTGGGTAAAATACTATATAAATGAGGAAAACAAATTGTTAAGATAATTAAATATCTTAACATGCTTTGTTTACAGAAGATATGGTTAGTTTCAGGTGGAAAAGAAACTTCAAGTTCAACATCAAGTGGAAAAGAAACTGCAAACCAACATAACAGTCTGTCATTACTAAAAAAATTCTCTTTGCTGTCTGTGATAATAGGCTGTTGTGGCAACATTTAATGCAGTCAGAGTGTATGCTCGACTTTTGATATGGAAATGAACAGTTGATGGACACAAGAGAGAAGATAGATTTATATATATGTAGAGAGAGAGACATAAATAATGGAACAGATGAAAGAATATTAAGCAAGTTGTGAACAGGGTTGCAACATCCCAGAAAAGAAAGGCCACTAGTGGTGTGCCTCAGGGATCTGTTTTAGGGCCATTACTGTTTAACTTGCATAATAATGATATTGGCAAAGATTTGGATGGAGATATTCAGTTGTTTGCATATGATGCAAAGTGTGGATGAACTGTGAAGAGTAGAGAAGATGTTGTGACCTTACAAGAAGACTTGAATAAATTGAGCAATTGGGTACAGGAATGAGGATGTCGGTTCAATGTTGCAAAATGTAAGGTTTTAAAATTTGGGAAACAAAGATCGGATGCAGAATTTATGCTTGGTGGGGATATATTGTGGGAGGTGGAGGAAATAAGAGATCTTGGGGTGTTAGTGAATAAGGACTTTTGAAAACCAGGTGCCAGATTTGGTCACCTGGTTTTCAAAAGGATGAAGAGATGTTAGAAAGGGTCCAGAGGCGACTGATTAAAGTAGTTTCTGACCTATGGAATGTCGAATATGAGGAAAGATTGAGAAAATGCAATTTACAGAGTCTAGTGGATAGGAGGAAGAGTAAAGACCTACAAATAGTTAGTAAGGGGCTGTTATAGGATCAATGTTGGAGAGGTTCTATAGAAAACAGTGGGAGATCAGGGGAGAACCAGAGGTCATCCCTGGAAATTGTATAAAGGGGGGTATGAGGAGGGGAGTGAGAAGCAGGTTTTTTTGCATGCAGAATTGTGAATGATTTGAATGCCTTGCCTGAGAGTATGGTGTCTGCAGAGAATTTGAGGTGTGTTTAAAGCATGGTATGATGAATGGTGTGTACGATAAAAGGACCTCCTAGATGAGTCTTTGACTCCATGAGGTCTTGGGTAATAATAATAATAAGGGAGAGTTGACAGGGGAATGAGTTGTCATTTTCTTGTGTGCTTGAGTGCAAGAAAATTTGTTGCTGAAGTTTCCCTTAGTAAACTTAATGATTAATCAAAAATTTGTGTTTTGATTTTTCAGAGCAAGATTGCCAAGTTTACTGTGAATAGAATTTGAGTCTCTGATTAAATATGTTAATTTTTGCCTTTGCAGATATCTTGTATTTAATGCGAAAAGAATCACTATTTTAAGGTTATGAATGTGTGTGTGTGTGTGAGTGAGAGAGTAAAAGGGTCACTATTACTTTAATACAAATTTATTTTATATGTTGTGCATGTGTGTGTGTGTGTGTATACTTTGTTAATAAAATATATACAAACTTAGTTTTCATGCATGCAGCATAATGAAAAAAGGCCAAATACATAAACCTATGGAAGAAACCTGTAAATGTTAGTGGAAAACATGTGTAGACTCTATAAATAATTAACAAAATGAAGGATCTCATTCCTGAATTTAGAAGACTTACTTTGCTAAGAACAATGCTATATAAGACAAAAATGAATCATCCTGTGATGTAAAAAGCAGTTCTGCCGGAACTAAATGCTTCCCACATGACTGGTCCATACTTATTTTGATAATACTCAATTGACCTTCTGGCATTATTTGAGTATCATCAGTGTAAATATGCGGCACTCATATATTTCTTAACGGATTTTGCATAATGCTATGCAATATGTGTTGTGAATATAAATTAAAAGATAACCAGCAATCCTTTGGATAAAGATTAGATTAGACTCATCCTATGCAAATGCAAACAAAGTATTCTGGCAGACCATCTGCCACCTTCGAGGGAGGAAATCGTGCACAGCAAGGGCAATTAAGGCCTCTAATGGTGCACTTTTAACAACCGAGAAGGATATCTTCCACAGATGGAGGGAATACTTTGAGAGCCTTCTTAACCCAGGTGACCCAGCAGTTGTTGACATCCAAGAGGTGCAGATTGGGGCAATGACTAGTCTCACAGCAGAAGAGGTACAGTTAGCAATAAAATCGCTAAAATCGGGCAAAGCTGCTGGCGATGATGAAATTCGGCCCGAAATGTTAAAAGTCTTAAATCGAGATGGTGTTCTCTAGCTGACACGAGTGTGTCAGGCTGCTTGGATATCTGGGCGAGCACCAAAGCAATGGCAGACAGGCATAATAATACCAGTCAAGAAGGGAGACCAGAAGGATTGCAGTAACTATCGTGGCATCTCTCTGCTCAGCCTGCCTGGGAAAGTGTATGCTACGTGCTTGGAAAGACGGTGCAGGAGCATAGTTGAGTCATAGTTGAGTCAGGAAGAACAATGTGGCTTTCATCCTGGTAGAAGCACAACTGACCAAATCTTCACTTTAAGGCAAGTCTTTGAGAAATCTTGGGAATATGCCAAGAATGTCTATACATGTTTTGTGGACTTGGAGAAGGCATATGACTGGGTTCCTCAGGATAAGCTTCAGCAAGTAGTACAGGAGTATGGAGTGGATGGCCAACTATTAGCTGCCATCAAGTCCCTGTATGAATACCCACAGTTTTGTATCAGGGTAAACAGCACAAAGTCTGAACCTTACACAGTCTCCGTTGGCCTCTGCCAAGGGTGTGTTCTGTCACTCCTCCTTTTCATAATATTTATGGACTGGATTGATAGGCACAGTTGAGGCAGTGAGTGTGTCAGAATGGGAAGATGTAGCATTGGACGTCTGCTTTTTGCAGATAACCTAGTTCTGCTTAGCTCTTCCACAGATAACCTCCAGCGGACCCTGGATAGGTTTGTAGCTGTTTGTGCAGATGCCAGAATGAAGATCAGTTTGGCCAAAACTAAAACATCTGTGGTCTCAAGACAACCATCCCAGTGTACTCTACATGTAAGTGAAATCCCAATGAGGCAGGTGGAGAAGTTTAAATACCTTGGGTCCATATTCACGAATGATGGAAAGTGGGAAGTAGAGCTAGATACTCGAATTGGCTTAGCAAGCTCAATATTGCGGGAGCTTGGCCGTTCAGTAGTATTGAAGCAAGAGTTAAGCCAGAAGGCAAAGCTGGCTGTCTTCAATACAGTCTATGTCCCCATCCTCACATATGGTCATGAGAGTTGGGCAATGACCGAAAGAATGAGGACATGAATCCAAGCAGCTGAAATGAGGTTCCTTCGAGTGGGTTATGGGGCTGACAACTCAACAGAATCAGAAGCTCTGCAATTCGGGAAACCCTCAATACTCAACCGCTGCTTCTCCATGTTGAGAGATCACAGCTACGTTGGTATGGGCACCTAGTCAGAATGCCACGAGAGGCTCCCTTAGCAGGCCCTCTTTGCCAAGCCAGAGGGTGGGAGGCCACGTGGAAGGGCAAGGACTCGCTGGATAGATTATATTCAAAACCTTGGGTGGACACGTTTGGGAATCCAACCAGAACACCTGAGCTTGGTGGCAGAGGATCGTGACCATTGGAAGTTCCTCTTGTAGCTGTTGCCCCCAGAACCCAATTAGGAATGGTGAGCCTTGAAGATGTATGTATGTACCAGCAATTGTTTTATTATATCAAAAAGTTACTGTAATATTTTGACTCATTATTTTAAATAATGGTATATTCTGTATAGTTCATATTGAACTATTCTTTGGAATTGGATATTGATTATTTACTTGTGACTAACAGAGCTTCCAGCAGATGTTATGGTACCAATAAACTTTCAGGCACTAGACTTCTTACTTATATTATAAAATTACTTATGAGGATGGTCTGAAAAGTTCTCAGTCTCGACCATAGATGGCAACACTACTGGCACAATTTTTTTTTCTAAGTTGGTACATTTTTTTCTAAGTTGGTCATAAGCATCCACGTGAAATTGCAAGTCATTCTATCAAGTAGTTTGTTTTATACAGCTGTTGAAAGAAAAAGTGTTGTCTGTATCCCTTGAAATGGATAAAATCGAGTATCGTGTGGTTATAAAATTTTTTAATTAATTAAAAGAAACACACGTATTAACCACTGTGAAAATTATTTACTTGTAAATATTTCATCCTAAGTATCAGTACATCATCAGTACAGTAGTTTAAACAATAATAGGAATAACATACAGTTAGGGAGGCATGATTACAATAGAATCTCATTAAACGTGCGTAACGTGTTACAGAAGTAAAAAAAAAAAAAAAACTAATAATAATTATTTTACACAATTCTGTATGACAATTTCTCATACTTTAGGAATAGCAAGAACGTTGCGGTTTAAATTTGGTCTGTGTAGTAGGGCTTCAAAACTTTCTTTATATAAACGTTCATGTTTATATAAAGATGTATGTAAAAGTTTTCCCCAATGGATCCTATGCCTTGGATTTTCAATTCTGTGTTGAGAGAGGCCAGATTTCTGCGGTTTAAAATGACAAATGTGGTCTTGATGTTCCGAGATGCATTTCTGAACAGCCCTACCTGTCTGTCCAAAGTAAAACAATTTGCATGAGCATGGAATCTTATAAACTCCAGGCAACATCAAAGGTGAGAGTTTGTCCTTAGGAGAAGGTAACAAGTGTAAATTTGGTTGATAGGTTTGTAAGTAGTGGGAAAATTGTATTTCTACATAATTTTAGAAAGACGTTCGGATATGCTTTTGACGTAAGGTATGGGAATCCTATGGACGTCTTGTCTGGTTTGATGTGTGGAAAAGTGACTGATGATTTCTTGAGTTGTTTTAGGATTATATCCATTTAGGATGGCTGAAGTTTTGATTTAGATCTCTTGGTTTAGAGATTCTTCAGAGGACAGAATTTGTGTGCTCTGGAAACTAGTGATTTAATAATGCCAGATTTCTGAGATGGATGATGAGCGGAAGAATTGTGAATGTAGGCTTGCGAAAGACAGACGTAGTGATGGAACAGTCTTCTTTTCTTTGAATGTGTAAATCCAAAAAGGAGATACCCTGTGGAGATTCTTTTCCTAACGTAAAGTTGATGCGATGATGAAGAAGGTTAATTTTATCTAGAAACAGTTGTAATTCATATTCGGGATGATCTCAGACTGCAAATACGTCGTCGACATATCTTAATCAAATTTTTGGTTTGGGTTCAAATGTGAATATTTTTTTCTCAAGGTGTTCTAGAAACAAGTTTGCTAGGTTTGGTGATAAAGAAGATCCCATTGCTGTTCCTTCTTCTTGCTTGTAAATTTGACCTTTCCAGGTGAAGTAACCTGATGCAATAACAAACTTGAACAATTCAACTATATCAGACGGAAATTTTTGAGTTAGTAATTCTATTGTTTCTTTATGGGGGAATGTTTGTGAAGAGGGAGACAATGTCGAAGCTGATTAACAAGTCAGTTTTTGAAAGTTGAATGTCCTTCATTTTTGTATGAAACTCTGTAGAATTTTTGATTGAAGGGACTGAGTGGCCTATGTGAGGACGGAGAAGGTTAGATAAGAACCTTGATAACTTGTAAGTTGGACTGCTGATACAGTCTATGACGGGTCTCAGTGGAACATTAGTTTTGTGTAGCTTAGGTAAGCCATAAATTCTAGGAGGCCTGGCATGGTATGTCTTAAGTTTTTTGATTGTTTCTTCATCTAGGGAGGAAATTTCATTAAGTAGCTTATTTAATTTTCTGAGTTGACATTTTTTATAATCATAATTCAATTTGGCATAAGTATTACAATCTCGAAGAAGTAAATTCATTTTTTGGTCATATGAATTTGTATCAAGAACCACAGTGGTATTTCCTTTATCAGCACTGGTAATGATTACATTTTTATTACGTTTTAAAGATATAATAGCTTTCAATTCTGATGGTGGGATATTTAATTCCGAAGATTTGGCATTGTAGATCACTTTAGCTACCTCAAAACGAAGTCTATTGCTTCAATACTGGAGAGATGGTTGACGTTTCTTTCTATATTATGTATGAAGTCTAAATATGGGAAAGATTTTGGTGAAATCGCAAATTTATGGCCTCTTGCTAGGACATTTAATTTGTCTGTTGTTAGTGGACGGTTAGATAAATTGACTACCCATTTTTCCGTTGGTAATTTTCTGATGATGTCCTAAGATACTTAGGATGAAATATTTACAAGTAAATAATTTTCATTGTGGTTAATACGTGTGTTTCTTTTAATTATGATCTCACCACAGGTTTCGTTATTTAAAAAAAAATAAATAAATAATATTCTTTATGAGCATTGTTCTTCGTTTTCGTCAATTAAGAAATGGACTGCCAAATCGTGGCCGTACCAGCCTTGAAGATGATCCATGTGAAGGACGTCCAAAAAGTGTAACAGCACCAGAAATCATTGATCAAGTGCACAATGTGGTATTGGATGACCGGTGAGTCAAAGTGGGTGGAATTGCTGAGACTATAGGCATTTCAAAAGAACGTGTAGGATACATTTTGCATGAAGAATTGCAAATGAAAAAGCTTTGTGTAAGATGGGTGCCGTTCACAGCCGATCAAAAATGCACTTGCATGAAAATCTATGAACAGTGCTTGGAGCATTTTAACAAGAATAAAACTGATTTTTGCATCAATTTATTACTATGGATGAGACTTGGATTCACCATTACACACCAGAATCCAAACAGTAGTCAAAACAGTGGACAGAAGCCAGTTGTTCAGCACCAAAGAAGACAAAGTTGGTTCCATCAGCAGGAAAGGTCATGGCATTGGTGTTTTGGGCTGCTAAAGGTATTTTGTTTATTAATTATCTTGAAAATGGTAAAACAATAACCAGGGAATATTATTCCGATCTTGTAACCAGACTAGATAAAAAAATTCGTGAGAAAATACCGTTTGCAGAAGTAAAAAATCATCTTTCATCGGGACAATGCACCTACCCACAAAGGTGTTTTGGCAATGGGAAAATTAAGGGATCTACACTATGAATTGTTGAAACATACACCCTATTCCCCAGATTTGGCTCCCTCTGACTTCTATCTCTTCCCAAAACTAAAACTCTTCCTCGCTAATCAGCGTTTTTCTTCAAATCAATGATTGCAGCTGTAGAGGGATATTTTGCAGATCTTACTGAGAACCACTACAGGGATGGGATAATGGTGCTCGAGCATCGCTGGAATCAATGTATTAGTGTTAAGGGAGATTATGTTGAAAAATAAAAATAATTTTGAAATTATAAATTTGTTTTTTCATTGTTAGGCTGAGAACTTTTCAGACCACCCTCATAATTTCATAAAAAAAAGCACTTTATTATTTTACTGTGAATAGCTATATAATGTGATATTATCAAATTAATATTATATACTCAATGTTTATTTCTGATTTCATAAATGCACAAAAATTACGAATTCTTACCCTCCTTTAATATAATCCAAGAAAGTGAACTCTTGTTCCATATTTATTTGCATCAGTTTTACCTTAGGAATTAAGAAAATATTAATTCAATTAATTAGAATATCGTAATTATCAACACATGAAAACAAGCAAGCTACCATATTTGCCAGCGTATAAGACGCACCCACTTTTTTGTACACATTTTTAGCATTTTACACATTATTAACATCACTTAATATCACTGAATATTATAATGAATTTACAGTATTTCAAATATAAAGTAATAAGTAGATCTACTTTCAACAAATACCTAATCTAACTAGGAAAGAGTACTCACCTTTTAATCTTCGTCAAAACCCAGAAATTCAAGTCCAGAGCTAAATGAAGAGACACTTGAAACCGCTTCTAAATTAGAATCTGAGTCCTCATACAACAAATTGTCCTCTTTACCATCCAGTGTGGCATTAGTAATGTGGCATTACTAATGCCACACTTCTTAAATGATTTAACCAGTGTCTCAGCATCCTATGAAGCTTTGACCCACTCACAAACTTGTGAAATGCTAGGTCTCTTCCTTCTTCCTGATGGCGTAACCTCAAAATCTGAAGACTGCATTCAGCTGTTCCACTTCTCCTTCATAAATCCCTTAAATGGTTTATTAATAAATACATCTAAAGGTTGAAGCTGACTAGTTAGACCTCCTGGAATTACAGCTAGCTGAGTTTTCAATTCCTTGAGTTTATTTTTAATATCTTCTGTTCTGTTCTGTGAGAACGAAACTGATCCCATACTAGCAGGGAAGGCTTCTTCAACAGTCTGCTAGGGCACCTAGACCAAATTTTATCTATCCATAACTGAAATGCTCTGACACACCGCAAGGAAGCAAGAAAGAAATTGCGTAACTCGGAACAGAGAAAATTTCCAGAAATGAAAGCAATAAAAAACTGAGTATCAACGTATAAGATGCACCCTGTTTTCCAGACCTATTTTCAAAGAAAAAAAGTGTGTCTTATATGCCAGCAAATACAGTAATCTTAATCCAACATATATTAGTTTAGATCATAGGTTGCCAAACTTTTTCGGGCCACCGAAAATGTGATTACTGGCTAGCTGTAGTTCAGCTTGATTAAGAGAGAGAGAGAGGATAAGGTTTTTCCACGAACTGTTTAGAATTACACTCTGATTTCTGTTGAGGTTTCCGCCAGTTACTGACACTATTGTGGTTTCCTTGAATAAACGATGTCTGTAGTCGTCATCGAGACATGGCATGGAGCTGTTTTGCCACTCTATCGTGTGGTTAGATGTACAGAAATGATGTGCTAAGCCGGAAGAGATACTTCTATTGTGGTTTACATCACCAACATGTTCTTTTTGTCTGATTTCTAAACTCTGTGAAGTTTGTCCTATGTAGGCAAGAAAGAAAGACCACAGGAGCAGGGAATGTAATATACTCCTGAATATTTGTAGAAAGGTACCTTATCTTTTGGGGATCCTAAAACTTGTCTGATGCTGGTGGTTGGTTTGAAGACCACTCTGATGTTGTAGACGCTTAGTATTCTTGCTATTTGATAAGAAATTGACTTGATGAAAGGGATCACTACAGTGGAAATGTGCTGGGAGTGTGATTCTTCTTGTCACTGTATAGATATTTTTTTATGATGTTTTGAGGATATCCATTTTGTAATAATGTGTTGGCTATTAGTGAGAGTTCAGTCTGAGTATCCTCCTCCTCTGATATAAACTTTCTGGCCCTATATTTCATGTGGATAATGCTCAGTTTGTGTGTCTTGTGATGGTCTGAAGTATAATGAAGATATCTTCCAGTATCTGTGGGCTTTCTGTAAATAGATAATTTGACAATGTTTGATTGTTACTTTATCAAAATGTCTAAAAAATGCAGTTGGTTGTTGTTTTCCACTTCCAGAGTGAATTTTATCTTGTTACGTATTGAGTTGATTTTATCCACAAAAGATTTTAGGTTTTCTAAGCTGTCTTGCCATATAATGAAGATATTGTCAACATATCTCCACCATGTAGATGGTCTAGGGGAGATTGTGGAGAGAATTTCTTTTTCAAGTTTTCCCATGAAAATGGATATCCTCAAAACATCATAAAAAAAATCTATACAGTGACAACCCCAGACAAGAAGAATCACACTCCCAGCACATTTCCACTGTAGTAATCACTTTCATCAAGTCAATTTCTTATCAAATATTCAATTTATACTTCAATATGTAAGAGTAAGATGTTCAAAAATATTTTGCTTGGGTGGCTGATTAAGCTAATTGTCCTAAAATTATTGCATTTTTTTTGTTATTTCCTTTTTTTTTTTTTTGAATGGGGGTAAGTATAAGTAGCCACCAGTCTTTTGGCCAGATCTCAGTCAGCAAAGAAATATTCCACACCTGCTGGCAATGTGATCTGCACTAATAATAGGTTCTACCCTTCTTTAAGTAGTTCTGCTGGAATATGTCAATTTCTGCTGCTTTTTCTTATTTTGTTTGATCTCAAGATGGCTCTTTCTACATCTTTTCTATGTACAGGATAATCACTGTTCAATGTTATCATTGGAACAACTCCCTCTAAATTTTGTTGGTCCAAGCTTTCATCACACATGAAATACCATGTTTTTAATATATTTTCATGATCAGTAATATTTGTTTCATCCACATCCTCAATTATCCAGCTCTTACGAGCAAAAGGTTTTATTTATTCCTTAATTATTTCATATGCTGTTGTATGGCTATTCTTTTGAAGATTATCCTCAATTTCTTTGCATTCTTTGAATAACCATTTATATTTTGCAAACTTCACCTCATTTTTAACCTGTCTGTTCAGATAATTATAACTGTTCATTGTTGGTCCCAATGTGCCGAAGTGGTCATAATATTCTCTGCTGATCACAAAGCTGTAATATTTCTTGGGTAATTCAAGGTTTATCTAGTATTAATAAACCTTGAATTACCCAAGGTTTATTAATACTGGGTAATTCAATGTTTATCCAGTATTAACCTTGAATTACTCAGTATTAATAAACCTTGGGTAATTCAAGGTTTATTAATACTGGATTTTCTTTCTAGAATATTTTCAGCTGCTTCAATGACTGTCCTTGAAGACTGTTGGTATTAGGATCAAGAGAGTCAGCAGGGATTTCAGAAAGAGCAGAAGCAAGATTTGTTTTAAATAATTCTTTAGTGGTCTTTGATTTGAGTTGTGTAATGTTAAACTTTTGTCTTTGTTAACTTTTGTTAACAGGATGAGGAAATCTGATACTGTTAACCTTTGTTAAAAAAAAATTGTAAAGAGAAATGTGGAGAAGAACATGCTGGGCTCAAGACGTTTGTCTTGAGCCCAGCATGTTCTTCTCCACATTTCTCTTTACAATTTTTTTTAAACCTCATCTCAAGTATGCTGCATAAATTTTACCTGGAGTACTTAGTAGGGAAATTCCTCTGTAATTCTCACATTGCTTTATTTCCCCTTTTTGTAGGTGGATACTATGAGAGCTTTACAGCAATTATCCGAAATTTGACCTCTGACAAGGCCTTCTGAATTATGTAACATAGCCACTGTAAAACTTTTATATCTCATTATTTGAGAATTTGTTGAATATCATCTACAGAGCTGCCTTTTCACATTTCAGGTTTTTGATGGCATTTCCTTCCTCAAGTATTGTTATGTACTCCTGAATATATTCTTCTTCTTCTTTAATGTTTTCAACAACTATATCATCAATGCTTGTCTCTCATGCTTCAGACATCTAGAATATCTTCGTCTTTAGTTTTCATGTTACTTTATCATCTCCTATTGCTTTTACTATACTCTTTCTTCCATTTCTAAGCTTTTCAATAGTCACCTTCCTGATATTTATTTTCTGTGGTCTTACCAAAGTCTTCCCATGACTTTGTTTAGTTAGTTTTACACATTGCTTCACTTTCTTACTTTTTGCTCTGTATTCTCTCAGAGCACATGCTGATTTTCTTACCAGGAACCATTTATAGCAAATCCTCATTAATATATACAGTATCATGAAATGCTCTCAGTCTAAACTGCATAACCTTACACTTGTCATCATTAAACTGATACTCATTTTCATTTGCCAATAGAACCAGTCTGTTTAAATCAGCCTGCAGGGATTCAATTTTGTATCAGTTATTCTCAACCCCTATTCTCAATATTATTATTATTATACAAATTAAACAACAATCTCACAAACATAGAACCACGCGTTTTTCTCTTTCTTGTAAATCACCTCCATACATTACTTTCTGATACCTGTCAATTACTCACTCTCTTATTTTATCTTATCATATCTTATCTTCATGAGCCTTTGCAATTGACGTTCAATCTGTGCTCATACTCCACATTCCAAAGAATACTAAACTCCTTTGTGAATCTTCTCTGGACCCTTTCCAACATATCCTTGTCACTATGAAAGCCCAGTAACCAAATCTGTGCACAATAATCTATATGGAGCCTGATCAAGGACTTAAAAACAATGGTGTCAGAACTTCTTTATTTCTGCATGTCAGAGTTCTCTGCATCATTGTCATTATCTGATGTGATGCCTTCACAACTTATGCAATGTAGGCCCTGAATTTCAGGTCCTTGTTCACCACCACTCCCAGATCTCTCATCTCCTGTACTCTCCCACCAAGTATATACTTTGCATCCCACCATTGCTTACCAAATCTCAAAACCTTACACTTTGCAACATTGAACTGACAGTTTCACTTACCTACCCATTCATCAAATCTATTCAAGCAAGGCCATAACATCTGCTTGACTCTGCATTGCTTTCCCCAATTTTGAATAATCTGCAAATATCTGCATAGTTAAATCCATCCAAATATCATTAACATGTAAATTGAACAACAATGGTCCCAAACTGACCCCTGTGGTACACCACTAGTGACCTTCATCTTCATGATTTTCTTTCTAGAATATTTTCAGCTGCTTCAATGACTGTCCTTGAAGACTGCTGGTATCAGGATCAAGAGAGTCAGCAGGGATTTCAGAAAGAGCAGAAGCAAGATTTGTTTTAAATAATTCATTAGTGGTCTTTGATTTGAGTTGTGTCAGATGTCAGACAGTAAGGCAAAGAATCAGTTCTTATACCAGTCCAAGAGATAACATCTTAACTAAGATTTGAAGGAAACAACCTATGTGGCTTGATCACATCAGCAAATCAAATGGTCTACCAATGCAAGTTCTTGAAGAACTTTTTCCAGGAATTCAAAAAAAAGGAGAGGCAGGCCTAGAATAAACTAGATAAACAGTATAAAAAAATTGGACAGGTGCTTCAGTTACAGAGCTGTAAGCAAAGTTTCAATCACTGACTGATTGTGGAAGATTTCTGTGGGGAATATTTCCCAATTTCTACTGTACAGTTCTTTGTGGACTATGGAATGAAGAAGAAGAATTTTATGAATATACTAAAATTGCACTTCTTTCAGATACATTCAAACTGCACCTCCTTTGCCTTCATATATATTTCACTTGTGCAAGATTTTTTCCTAAATGTGAATGCAATGATACAATTTTATTATTCTTCCATTTGAGTTAGATATCAGAATGATTATATACATAATTTATTCTGACAACAGTATGATTTTCCTGCTTTAAAAATAGAAAACACTTCCAACAGAAATTAATATTGTGAAGATTGTATTAAATGTTACTGTAATTAATATAATAAAGATCTCTGTCTCAATTTCATGTAAATCTTATGGGGGTGGCCTTATTTTAAAATAAGGCTACTTATGATGTTTAAATTAAACATATTTGGTCATTTATAATTAAAATACAATTTTATTTAATGCTGACCATAAAAACAAACTTATATTATAGCCTACCAGTTTTGCCAGCGGACTGTCTGGCTTTTTCAAGGCGTTTATGAAAAGACAAAAAAACTAGTAAATGCAAATTGAAAGGAACATAAAAAATGTTGTAAACCAACTAGTAGCTAAGGTTACACGTTCGCGTGACAGAGAGGATTTATTGTTCTTATTCATTATCACGCATGCGTGTTTGTTGTAAATGTGTAATGTGATTACTGGCTAGCTGTAGTTCAGCTTGATTAAGAGAGAGGATAAGGTTTTTCCACGAATATTAAATATTCAAATATTCCTAAGATGTCAGATAGGTGTGAAAATACAATTTTCACACCTATCTGACAGCCAGTCACTGATCCAACTCAGAAGTCTGTTATCCAATCCCATCTGTTTCAATTTATTTAACAGATTGTTGTGCGGCAGCCTATAAAACTTTTGCAAAATTCAAGTATACCACTGTATATGCATCTCCCCTGTCCAAAGTATTTGTCACCTTGTTATAGTATATAAGTAAGTTAGTAAAACATGATCTCCCTTTAACAAATCCATGCTGATAACCATAGAGAATATTACTGTTATCAAACACCCATTTCTGTAAGCTACTTCTCAGCAATCTCTTTAGTACCCACAACTCCAGACATACAGATATATATGAAAATAAAATTTCCATGTATGTTTCTTCACTGAGAATTATTGTGTTTAATAATAATAGGGAGCACTCTACACACTAGTAAATCAAAGATGCCAAGAAATTATATTACTGGTTTAATCCTTTATCCAAGTATAAGCAAATAAAGTATGACAATGACATGAAGTATCTTCACAACTGGACAACTTGTGTATAGAGGCTAATGATATCACATTAACTGTCTTATTATCCCATAATGCAACCCCCCCCCCCCACCTTTCAGACATGCATAATGCTGTGCATTATGGAAAAGGCCAAGAAGAAAGGAAGAAATATAGAAAATAAAGCTCCTGCTCTGGAGAACAAATAAAGCATACTACCAACTGGAAGGTGAAATTAGTTTGACAAAATAGGCTATATACCATGTGATCAACTCAACAGTGGCCAAATTATTAAATTCATAATTCACACAAAAAACTTACCACTCCAGAATTTTTGTAGCTCCTTTTCTTCTTTTTTTTAGGGTTTATACACTGAAAAAAAAAGTGAATGAAATATAAGTGTCATTCTTAGATGCAACAAACTTATTAAAACTGTTATAATTAATATTAACCAAACTTCCATGGAAAAATGTAAGAAAGTGAAACACTGTGTAAAAAGCTAAACAAAATTCATGGGAAGACTTTGGTAAGCACATACAGAAAATAAATATCAGGATAGTGGCAAAATATTCTTGACCTATTTAAAAAGGTAAGAAATGGAGGAGAATTATAAAAGGAATCAAAGATGATAAAGGTGACATGAAAACTGAAGGTAAAGATATTCTAGATGTTTGGAGAAATTACTTTGAAAGACTGTTAAATGAAACAAGCAGTGTCCGCTGGCAGTAGAAAACTTCCAACAGGAATGCAGTTAAGAATACATATCCATACTTGAAATAGAAAGAGTCATGAAAAACCTGCAATGTGGAAAGGGAGGTAGAGTAGTTGAAATTGAACATGCTCAAATATGGCGGTATAAAAGTTTTACAGTGGACACATTGCATAATTCAGAAGGCCTGGTCAGAAGGTCAAATCCCGGATGATTGGAGCAGAGCTCTCATAGTGAACATCTATAAAAAGGGAAATAAAAATGTATGTGAGAATCACAGATATATTTCTCTACTGAATATTCCTGGTAAGATTTATGGAAGAATACCTGAGAAATGGCTAAGAACAATTGTAGAAGGAAAGCTTGATGAAGAAGAAGTTTCAGGCCAAATAGAGATTGTTAAGTCAGATTTTCACTTTAAGACAGAGTTGAGAAATCTTCGGAATATAACAAGAATTTGTATTTAAGTTTTGTTGATCTGGAAAAGACATATGACAAGATGCCAAGCAGAAAGCTCATCAAAATGCTTCAATTATATGGTGTAAATGGGACATTATATGAAGCAATACATAGCTGTAAGCTGTATTGCTCCATATAATGTCCCATTATATAACTGTAAGTCAAGCAGTTAGAATTGAAGGAGTTACAGAAAGACGGTTTGATGTTAAATTAGGTGTGTGACAAAGGCGCATGTTATCTCCACTGTTATTCATTATGTACATGGATCACATTATGGAATTAAATCTGATATGAAAATTGGTATTAATTTTAGCTCTTTACTTTACATAGATGATGTAATACTTCTGAATAAATCCAGCACAAGTCTGCAAAATTCACTGACTATATTGAATAACTGTTGTAATAAATTTGGTATGAAAATCAGCAATAAAAAAACAGAGACAGTGAAAAGGAAGGAGCATCGAAAACCTCAGCTGTATCTTGAATGGTGAACCTACAAAACAAGTTTAACATTTCAGTTATTTAAACACAATTTTCAGTGAGGATGGCCAATTAAATATGGAAATAGACAACAGAATTAGTAAAACTACTATGGTACGAAGTCAGCTGAATAAATTTATATGGAATAAGAAATTAGTCAAAACACTAAATTAGCTATATACAAGATAGTGTTCAAACCAATTTCAACTTATGGATCTGAGAGCTAGGTTAGAAATAAAAAAACTTGATCAAAGTTTGGAGACCTCTGATATGAAAGTTATGAGAAAGATTAGTGGAGCGAACAGATGACATAAATGGCAGATCACATTAAAAATGAGGACATTAGGAAAGAACTTGCCATGGTTAGCATTCAGGAATGTGTTATTAGAGCTAATTTCAGGTGGTATGATGACTTAAATAGAATGGGAGAGAAAAGATTAGCAAAAGAAGTAAGTGTTCTTTGCCAGGTTGGCAGGAAAAAAAAAAGATCCAGGGGAAGATTAAGATGTAGATGAATTGATACAGCAAAAAAGTGCCTTAAAAGACAGAAATGATCTGATAACGTTGGAGTCTTGTCAGATAAGAGATTAATTTGGAGGAAAATTGTTTATTGGAAGTTAGTAATAGTTTAACTTTTTCGTGTAGTACTATCATAATTATCCTGTACATCCTCTGAGTGTACATATCAGAAATTTGATAATGATAACCCTCCATGGAGCAAAAGACTCATTGCAGGAGGTAAACAATGTTACACACAAAGCCCATCAAAGCATGCTTTAAACTTATTCAATGTATCCAGATTAATCACAATGTCAGGTAAAGCATTGCACTGACCAACCATTCTTAAATGCAAAGAACCCCCTCCTTGCTCCTGTTCACTCCCTCCTTATACAACTTCCAGGTGTGTCCCTACCCACTTCATCCATTCTACAAAAGATTTCTTCCACATTAACAACTCTTTACATTTTATTTTATTTTATTTTAAAAATCTTCAGAGTGAAATGCAGTGCTACATACTATGGTCTACCAGAGCAAAGGCCAATGCCTTTGCCCAAATAGGCCAGAAAGGCTGAAGACAAAATACATCAAGATCTATCCCATGCCAGTACAAGAGGTATTCTAGAAGTCATTTGATGGTGACGACGCCAAGCCACCAGTGTGCCCCGCAAAACTCTAAGTGACAAGATTTTAATGTCTGCCGAAGTAATGCCTATAGAAGTCAAGTCTTTGTAACTCTCATTGCACCATACACCATGATGGGCGATGGTAGCACTAGTGAAATGAAGAGCTGCCCCAAACTCCTCTTCAATCTGTCAAGCAAAAGATTTATATTCTGCCCATAATACGAGACCTTGTTCCTATGACAGACAACGTGGGCACCCAGTACCCACTATCTATTCATCAATAACCCAAACTCTTTCACCCTTCTTTGCAGTTAAATCAGGCTTTCTAATACCAGCTATAGTGCGGTTCAAGCACAGTCTCCCAACCTTTGTTTTTCAACTGGTTATTTAATATGGAGACCACGCAACCATGCTGCTTTACCCGAATGCCATGAGTTCAAAAACAACATTGGGCAATATGAGAAAGAGTTTCACTGTAGCAGCAGCCTGCCCTACAACTTATATCACTTCTATGGACACAGGTTGTGTGGGCCCTCGTGGACAGGGCATTGATCCTAGCCCTGATTAAGTCAATAAATTTGTAACCAGGTAGAAGTTTAGTACATTCCTGTACCCATTGGTGTGGGGGAGGTACTAGATTAGATCCATAAAGTGATGCATGATCAACAGAGCTATATAGTTGAGTAGCCCATTTCTTATGCTCTGATGCAGTCTCTATCAGTTGACCTTGATACTTAGTCTGCCCTGTAGTACATCAACGGTCTTCTTGGATAATAGGACAATGAAATGCATCTCTGAAAATTTGAGAAGTGGATATTTCTAATTTCTTAATTCTATTATAACGGAAGCGTGGGATAAGCCAACGGAGGGAAGGGTTACCAAGTCTGCCGTCCTTCACTAAAATAGACAACAGAAGTATTTAAAGGAAGCCTACATCATGAGCAAACAGCTCTCTCCATACAGGCCAATATTGAGACATAGGTATGCCCGAATATCAACTTATGATAGTACCTAGGGAGCAAATAATTGAAAGGAGGAAAAGCCTTTGCTGGGGTTTGAGAGGGGCTTTTCTTAAAGATGAGAAAGCATTTTCTAAAGAGAAGGGAATAGAAGACCGTCCATTTGGGGTAAAGAAGATACCAAGGTATCTCCATTCCTCCAGGACAGTAAGGCAATTCAGTGGCCTGGAGGAATGGAGATACCTTGGTATCTTCTTTACCCAAAATGGACGGTTTTCTATTCCTTTCTCTTTAGAAAATGCTTTGTCATCTTTTGTCAAGATTTTTGACCTTTATCTTCTTGTCACACCCCAAAGGGACAAGTGCTAATGAGCAGGACTTCTCTACATTTATGGTAAAACCTCTAACAAGAAAGAAGTTGACTGTTCGGTCAAGGAGTTCCTGCAGGTCTACCTTAGTGAAGGCCACAAAAATAAGGTCATCTGCAAAGGTCATAGCATTAAAAGAAGACACATCAAGAGAGTAACCAATATGGTTAGGTAGAAAATGAACGAACTAATCAATGATGCAGTTGAAGAAAAGAGGGGGGGGAGATAGAGGGTCACCTTGGTGAACACCCTGAACAATGGGAATAGGAGTCACACAGGTCCCAATATTAATAGTAAGAGATTATTAGAGTATAACTCTAAAACATGAGAAAGAAAAGAATCTGGACAGCCTGCAATAGATATTGATAGTACTCTTAAAATAGCAGGAAGAGGAAACAATATCAAAGGCTTTCTGAAGGTCCAGGGAAGCCATAAACAAAGGCTTAAGGCGTCAGTGGGAATCGGAAAGGAAGGCTGAAAGAATATAGATGTTTTCAGCACAGCCATCCGAAGGGACAAAGGCTCCTGCCGAACGTCATGTTGGATATACTTTAATACTCTAAATGCAGATAGCAGTGTTTACCTCAACAAGATGTTTAGAAGAACGATGTGCTCCAAGTTCAACAGCAGAAGTAAAGGCACGATTACATTCAGGGCAGATAAAAATGATGAAAATGTGTCAATCATATCTTCTCTCTTCCTCCTATTCACAAGGCTTTGTAAAGTGCATTCCCTCAATCTGTCCTGATATCCCACAGTCCACAAACCAGTTATGAAGTTTATCAGTCCTTTCTGCTTTGCAATATATCCTCAACAGCATGAAAACCAGGGACTAAATCTGTGCACAATAATCCATACAAGACCTGATCAAGGCCTTACACAATGGAACCAGAACTTTTTTATTTCTACAAGTTAAGGTCCTCTGCATCACTGCCATAATCTGATGTGATGTTTTTACAAGTTATACAATGTGACGTCTGAACTTAAGCTTCTTGTCCACCACCCCAAGGTCTCTTACCACCTCAACTCCCTCCAAGATTCCCCCACTAAATTTCAGAGCCTTACCTTGTCAACAATGAACTGACAGTTCCATACTGTTGCTCACCTATACAATCTATTCAAGTTCTCCTGTAAGTCCACATCTGCTTGATTCTTCATCGCTCTTCCCAATTTTGCATCGTCTGTATTCATTTGTATATTAACAGTTAAACCTATCCCAATATTATTAATATACAAATTAAATAATGATGGTACCAAAACTGACCCTTGTGGCACACCACTAGTGACTTTCCTCTTTTGAAAGAGTGTCCCCCATTCCCCTACATGAATTGCTGATACCTATTCAATAACCATTCACTTATCCAATTCACTAGTCTATCATTCAACTCCATCTGTTTTTATATAGTGACCAACTTATGGTGAGGCAATGTACCAATAGCCATTGAAAATCTGAGTACACCACTGCATATGTATCTCCGTGGTTAATGGACAATTCATCACAAGAAAATTGATCGCGGGGAAAATTCACCGACAGGAAAATTCGTTGAGAGTAAAATTTATCACAGGAAAAATCATTGCAGAAAAAATTTGCTGAAAGCTTTATTCACTAGAAAATTGAAGTCAGTTTGGTTTAACATGTGTTATGTAGAGGTGTGTGATATTTGATAGTAAATTGTATCTGAGAGATACTGCTAACTCCGATGTCAGTATAATATTGGTTTAGATTTTTTTATTTACTGCTGAAAATGGCTGGAAAAATATATCGACAGGATAATCCATCAGATGTTGAAGAGATTCAGCGAATGTTACTCAAGTAAAATGATGAGAATGAGAGTCGAATGTGAAAATGAAAGTGATATTTGATAGTAAATTGTATCTGAGAGATACTGCGAATTTCGATGTCAGTATAGTATTGGTTCAGTTGGTTTTTTTAATTTGTTTCTTTTTTTCAATTTCTTGATTGTAACTGAAAATAAATAAACCATCATGTATTATATTTGCAGTGTTTTTTTTTAAAGTTTTATCACATTTCAGCACATACTAGTAATGAATGTATCTCTCAAATACACGTGACCTAAGCTGCAATTTTTTCGACTGCGACCACCACAGGGTTAACCTCCCAACCGGCCAGGACATACAAATATGTCCAACAAATCCTGGATACGAGTCAGACTACCTGTTGAAAAAAACATGGATATCAAGTGCATTTGACTACCATTAGAAGGTGCGATAATCAGTGTACAGTGTGAATTCTTTTGTGAATTGTGCTGCATTTTTTTCTCAGTAACACAAGTGTTATTTAGTGGTTCTGCTTTTGGAGTTTCATTATTACCGAGTTTCAGTGGCATACCGAGAAGCCTAGGTCACAGTTGGCAGCATTGCGGTGGAAGAGAAGACAAGTTTTCGCTATCTAGTATAGTTGATTATAGCGTTATATTTATATATATATATATATATATATATATATATATATATATATATATATATATATATATATATATATATATATATATATATTATATATATCTGTGATACAGTGTTCATATATATTTTTTGGCGATTAGTTTAGTAGTTACGTACTTGCAGTAAGGAATGATGGCGGAAGCAACTGCAATCATAAATGGTGTGTCACCGAGTCCGCCGCCATTTAAGAACTCTATTACATGTAATATAATAAAGGACTTTGTGGTATGCAGTGATTGCGGCATGTATGCTTCCCAGGAAATGGATATGTAGTGGGTGAGAGAAGAGGGGATATGAGCAAAATGCAGACAGTGGGAAGAAATTAATGAATTGGATATATCAATAACCAACCTAGTTGCTTCAGGTACGGGAAATGAATGTTGGGAGATGAGTAGTGTGATAGGAGAGAATGACAAACAGGAGACGAGAAATGTGATAGGAAAGAATGCCAAGTGAAGTATGAATGAGAAAATAAGAGTTGGGAGTGTGAAAGGCATGAATGCCTGTGAAGTTTATGGAAATGGCTTTGATTGGGTAAAAGAATGGCGAGTAAGAGTGACTGACTTGCAGAAAAGGATAGATGAGCTGAAAGAGGAGGTGGAATATCTTGTGAACAAGATGAGAAGTATGAAAGATGAGATTAGGAGAATGGAAGAGATGTATGCAAGGCAAATCAGAGTAGGAGTGAGAGAAAGTTTTGGGAATGATAGAAGAGGAGAGAATAGAAGCAGTAAGAGAGAGCGGTTTGGGAATGATAGAAGAGGAGAGAATGGGAACAGTAGAAGAGAGGAGAATGAGAGAGCTACGTGAATGACAGAAGAGGAGAGAATAGGATAAGTGGAAGAGAGGGGAATGAGAGAGAGGTACGGGAATGATAGAAGAGGAGAGAATGGGAACAGTAGAATAGAGGGAATGAGAGAGAGGTATGGGAATGATAGAAGAGGGAATGGTAAGAGGTGTAATGTACAGTGACTCAATGATCCATGGTGTGCAAGATAGGGTGCGTGAGGAGTGTTTGTCTGGAGGAACAATAGAAAGCGTAGCTATGGCAATTAAGAGGGGGTGAAAAGGTGGATGAGATGATTGTGATGGTAGGAACAAATGACTTAAGAGGTAATGTAAATTGGGCAGTGAGAGATATGAGATTCTTGCTTGACATAGTACAAAAGAAGACGCAGGAGGAAAGATAGTGTGCATGTTGCCTAGGTATGATTGTGACGAGCTGAGCAGAACAGCAGTCATATTGAATAACACAATAGCTAGAATGTGTCAGAAGAGAGGATTGGAATATGTGGATGCTTGGACAGTGTTTGAGGACAGAGAGGAATTGTATGCGAGACTGCATTTGAATGATGAAGGATGTAGGCATCTGGAGAGATTGCTGTTCTGAAAGAGTCAGTGTGTCAATGCAGGGAAACTAGAATGCCCTAGGTGGATGGTAAGGTGTACCCTCTTGTGGGAAATGGTACTTGGGAGAAGGAGGACAACATCAGGTAGCGCTGAGTCCAGTGGAGTCTAGAGAGGATTGCTGAGTATAGAAACAGTGGCATTTTTATGCTTTATACTAATGCCAGGAGTATCCAAAATAAAGGAGATGAACTGGTGATGCTGATAGCATCAGCCTGGCCAAAGATTATTGGGATCTCTGAGAAGTGGTTGACAGAAGATGATATAATAACAGGAATTGAAGCAGCAGGGTACAGCATTATTCGGCAGGATAAGAAAACATGGTGGTGGAGTACTCCTTATGATAAGTGATGACTTATGTCCTCTAAGACTGGAGGCTTTGGAAGGCAATGACACTAATGGTTTTGAAAGCATATGGTGTGAGGTAGCAGTGGCCAAGACAGGATATTGAGTGGGATGTTGCTACAAACTAAGGAGCACAAAGGGTGGGGGGCAGGAGATGTTTAGGCAGTTGAGCATGGCAAGTGCAAGCCGAATTATTGTTATGGGAGATTTTAACTACAGCGGTATACGCTGGGAAGAGGAAAAGGCATGTAGTAATAAGGGAATGCAATTTCTAGAACTCTTGAGGGACAAACGTCTTAGGCAACACGTAATAGAGTGAACAAGAGGTTTCAGAGTTTTGGATTTGGTCATAGCATCAGAAGAGCTGATAATAAGTGAGATAACCTCCACCAGTTGGAGAGAGTGCCATGTGGTTTTGATTTGAAAGATGAATAGACATGCAGGAGTATCAAAGAAAAGGGAACGTATGTGGAATTATAAAGCAGGTGATTATAATAGTCTTAGATATCAACTAAGGGAAAGTTCCATGGAGGGCAGAATTGGAAGACCAAGATAGCATTAGTGCTTGGGAAATTGTGAAGGAATATTTGTTAGCAGCAACAGTAAGCTGTATTCTACAAGCGAAGAAGAGAACACAATTTGGTGTAAAGTGGATGACAAACAATATTAAACAGAAGCTACATGTGAAAAAAGAGGCTATGGAACAGATATAAGGAGACAGGTGAAGAGCAGATGTATGAAGAATATAAGATACAGGCCAGGAGAGTGACTAGTATGGTAACGAAGACGAAAGTGGAATATGAGAAGAGATTGGCACTAAGATCCAAAGAAAATCCTAGGGAATTTTTGTAGCTATGTGGCCAGTAGGAGGAGAAATGATTGTGGAAGAATGACATTGTGGGATAAAAATAGGAATAGAGTGACTGATGCAGAGGACATAGTGGAATTGTTCAATGAACACTTTATTGGTATATTTCATACTGGAGGGTAAATTTTAATACTAGAGGGATAGGATAGGTTCGAAATTTAGAGGTGCAGGAGGAGAATGTGTTCCAAATACTGAGTACTCTGGATGTCAGTAAAGCTGTGAGACTGGATGGCATTTCACCACGAGTTTTGAGAGAATGTGCTAAGGAACTGACAGCTCCTTTAATCTGGCTTTTCAATGAAAGCCTGGCTACAGGAAAGGTGCCCAGGAAATGGATGGAAGGAAGGTAAGATAGTGCCATTGCATAAGGGCGGTAGCAGACTGGAAGTGTCTAATTATAGGCCAGTTTGTGTGTCATAAGTAGCTGTTAAGATCTTGGAGAAATTAGTCAGGGACCGTATACAACATTGGGCAGATGAGGGTAATGTTATCTGTGAGAGTCAACATGGATTTGTGATGGGACACTCTTGTTTTAGCAATATGCTAGCCTTTTATAATAAAATTACAAGAGCAGTCAATGAAGGAAAGGCATATACTGCCATTTTCTTGGATTTAGCGAAGGCATTTGACAGGGTGCTGCATGATAAGCTGATATTTAAGTTGCAGCACATGGGGTTTGGATGTCAGGTTGGTCAACTGGATTCAGGATTGTCTGTCCGATAGGTATCAGAAAGTTGTGTATGATGGGGCTGTTTCAAGTGAGGGTCCCACAGGGTTTAGCACTGAGAGACCTATATTGTTTAACCTTTATATCAATGATATTGTCAGTGAGTTGCAGAGGGATGTTCAGTTATTTGCGGATGATGTGAGGCTGGGAAGGGTTATTAGTAATAGTGTAGATGTGGTAGTCATGCAAGAGGATTTGAATGAGCTAGACAGATGGGCAAATGAAAGGGGATGTTGGTTTAATGCAGTAAAACGTAAGGTCTTGAGGTTTGGGACACATCGATGGAATGCTGCATACTCTATGGCAGGAGTTAAACTGGAGGAAGTAGGGGATACAAGAGATCTGGGGATGATGAATGATAGAAACCTGAAATTTAAGGGGACATATTGCAAAGGTAGTGAAGGTAACACAGAGGATTGTTACAATAATGAGAAGGACACTTACCTGCAGAGATAAAATGGTAATCATTCTCTTGTATAAGACTCTGATCAGACCACACTTAGACCACTGTTCTGGTCCCCAGAAATTGAAGGGGATAAATTAACCGTGGAAAGGGTACAAAGGTGGATAACAAAGATGGTTTCAGGACTGTACAATGTTAGTTATGAGGATCGGCTAAGAGAATGTGGACTGCAGAGTTTGGTGACTAGAAGAAGAAGGAGAGGTGATATGATAGAGACTTTTAAATTGTTTAGAGGTGGTTACAGTGTTGACACTGGCAGTTCTTTCGCTTGGTTGAACAGCGGGAAGGAGTGATGACAAGGGGCCATCCCTGGAAGTTACGAAAGGAAACTGTGAGCAAGAGGGTGAGGAGTGGTTTCTTTGCATGGAGGGTGGTTGAACCATGGAATGCACTGCCTGATGGAGTGGTGAGAGCGAGACCGGTCAATGAGTTTAAGGAGTGGCAGGAAAAATTCTACAAACAGATAGAGGGGACAGCCATGGGTTCACCACTTTCCCCACCCTTGGCCAACTTCTTCATGGAGATGTTTGAAGAGAAAGCCTTAAACTCAGCCCCACAAAAACCTACCATATGGCTTCGCTACGTTGATGATGTTTTCGCTATTTGGCCACATGGCCCGGATTCACTCCTCTCCTTCCTAACACACCTGAACAACCAACACCCTAGAATCAAATTCACCCTGGAAAAAGAGGAAAACAATAACCTCCCCTTCCTAGACACACTAGTCACCCGCCAACCTGATGGAACCTGGGTTTTCTCAGTTTATAGAAAACCCACCCATACAGGCAGATACATTCACCAACAATCCCCCCCCCCCTCACAACAATATTTAGTTATTAAAACATTATTCAACAGGGCAAAAATAATCTGTTCTAATGATCAAGCCCTAACCACTGAACTAAATCACATCCGTGACACTTTCTCAGCCAATGGCTACCCCCTCCAAAAAATACTTAACCCAGTTATCCACAACCCACCACTCCCTCCCCTTCACAAAAAAGATTACTCTAAATCCCTCACTATTCCCTACATCAGAGGCACCTCGGAAAAAATCAATAAAATCTTAAAAAAACATGACCTGACCACATGTTACAGACCACATAGAAAACTGGCATCCCTTATTCGCTCCACCAAAGACCAACCACTTCCCCTAGACCTACCTGGTGTATACCAGGTCCCTTGCAGCTGTAAACTGTCCTACTTTGGCCAAACAGGCAGGACAGCAAATATCAGAATCTCAGAACACAAGGATTACATCCAATTTCACCAGTACAGCCACTCTGGGCTTGCAGACCACGCTCTGGATACTCGCCACAGAATAAGATGGAAGAAAGCCACAGTAATACACCGCAGCAAGTTCAAGTATGAAAGACTATTCATGGAATCAGCCTCGGCCCTTAGGAACATGCCAAACCTCAACAAATTTGGATGCATAAAACTTCCCCAAATTTGGGAAACTTTTATCAGAAGAACTTCAGCCCAACGGCCAAAAACTACCAATACAGCCCGCCAGGGGGCACCATCAGGACTTTAGGAAAACGCTAGCTTCCTAGCTTCAGTCTCATTTGCTGTTATTAGTACTTGTGTGCACGTGTCTTTATTGTAAGTTCCCAAGAAGATGGCAACGTGACGTTCGCCGAAATATCGGAAAGTATATATTAAAGTTTATTTAATCTATATTTCTAGTATACGCTGTCAATTCCTTAAATATTAGTTATCGAGTTTAAGGAGTGATATGATAGACTTTGTGTTTCCTAGGAGGGACCTCCCACGTTGAGTCTTGATAGACTTGTGTTTCCTAGAAAGGACCTCCCGCGAGAGTCTTTTGACTCCTTGGAGGTCTAAATAATAACAATAATAATAATCCTTCAAGCTGACGAGAACACTTAACCAGATTACCTTGTGTAGCTACATTCAGTTACCTAATGCCAGAGACATAGTTGCTTGTTGTTTGCTTGGTAACTGGAATCTAAATTGTTATCTACAAGTTACATTTATTTTCGCTACTTGTTCTATCGTATAATTATAGTTTTTAATGGCAGCGCAAATAAGAGATCCTTTCATATTTCTTCACTTAAGATTGTATCACTCTGGAGAACAATGCCACTATCATTTTTTTTTTTCTAATTATCTTAGTCGCCAATACATTTTATTCCCCCAGAACTTGATTCAAGATAATTATTTTTGTCAAAGAATTATTTTATAAATTCATAAAAATCTGAATCTTAAAATAAATTCAGTCTCCTTCTGTTACAAATTGTTTTCTTTATTTTTTAATTCATAATCTTAGAAAATTTGTTCACAGATTGTGTGAAGGTTCGCTCTTTTACAATATTACATTATAGATAATCATATGTAAATCTTAAATCATATCACATAATGTATAATATTTATAACCTAATTTGTAGTTCTTTGCACTTCAACTTTCTCGGTTTCCTGGAGTCTCTCATTACATACTGAAATAAACGGCTATTATGAAGTAAACTTTTGTGTACATATTTTCTGCTAATTTTAATATTATCCAGCAATTTTGAAGTAGTTTCCCTACAGTTTATCATTCGTAACATATATAGCTATATGCATCAAAATGAAATTTTATTTCCAAAATTTTCATAATAGATTTAAAATTGTATTTCATCTTTGATGGCTCACCACCTTCCCTTTCAAACTATCACACACACAAATACTGCTAAGTAACATGTGTGCACCTTCTTTTAATTTGAATTTGTTATTTTTTCAAACAAAAGTGTACCAGACAACTTTTAATATTCCAATACTGAAATCAAATTGTGATTATTAGAAATGAGCAAATTTTGTATATTTTCTCATTTATATTATTTCCTGATAAATATAAATCGTTAAATTATGTGATATTGGCAAAATGCATTGCCATGCACGTCATACAGCTGACGACAAAATTATCAAACAAATTAACCAACATAATAATGCGGGTATCATGCCAAATGTTGAGCAATGCCTCTGTAAAGAAGTCTATTAGAAGAACCCGAAATCAAGCAGGAGAGGTACCACCAAATCCAAATTTGTTAAGCAATTTAATTATTCCGCCTATATTTTGAACAGTGTGAATTAAAAAGTGTTCCTTTTCATGATCATCAAACAGCCCTTTTCAGGACTACAAATATTGATAAAGAGATGCCTGAGTGTACTGATTCCAGTTCTTCTTGAAGAGAAATTTTTAAGTGGTTTTAATAACAACAGAATAATAACTGCTCCTTCGTAGTGGCTAATAGTAGTAGTAGTGGTAATAGTAGGGGCTAAAAATTTTGAAGGAATAAAATAAAAACAGAAGGAACCATCACAACATTCATGCCTTCTAGGTGCACAAAACTTGTTTTAACGTGCTTTAGAGATAACAAACAGTTCAAATAATTTTAATTTTCACTAATAGATTTCATGTTATCTTTTCATGTATAATATCGTTTACGGTGTTCTTTTACTGCCTAAAAATAAGTTTCGATTATTACAACGATTATTGTTGTCAGAAAGCTGAGATCTTTAATAATCCTTTCTGGTTACTAGACAGTAATCACTAGGATAAAAGCTGTCTTAAGATTGCCACGATATTAGTTGGATATAACAATTCTCCCTAAATATTCTTAAATATGTTGCTCTTTCTCACTCACCATCCTATCCCAGTTCTGTAATAATTAATATTCCATCTAGTGAGAAATAATATATTCCATCTAGTGAGAAAGAATATAAATAACTTTATACGTAAATTTTAAAAAAAATATTTTTAAAAAATTTTTCTTATATGGGAATTTTTTTTTCACGTATATCTGCGATGAATTTTCATGTGATTAATTTTCCCCACGATTATATTTTCAGTGATGAATAGTCTCTGTGATGAATTGATGGTGATCAATTTTCCCGCGATGAATTGTCGGTGACGAACTGCTCGGACACATATCTCCCCTTACATTTGTCAACTTGTTATGGTAGATAAGCAAGTTAGTAAAACATGACCTCCCTTTAACAAACCCCATACTAACAAGCACAAAGAATACCACTATCATCAACCCACTTTTGTATTCAATATCTCACCAACCTCTCCAATACAATTTATTTCAATACAACCTTCATCTAAGTTAAGGGGATAAAAATCCCTTATTGTTTTTCAGCCAGTAAGCGAAACTAAGATCGAACACTACGATCTGTAACGTTTCATGCCGACGAACTGTCAGCGTATCCAAGCGTAAGTGACCACTTGGTAGTGCCACACCACGGCAACTCGTTGCAAAGGTGAAGCAAGCTTCCTCACTGTTCTTGATATTTTCTCATAATGTAAAACACAGCTCTTAAGAAATGTAGTACTGTTTTACATTATGAGGAGAGGTCACTACCCAGACTGGTTTCAACCTTTTTTGAGGTCTCATCAGTGAGTAGCTAACTTATATCAACCTCGCCAGAAAAAAATAGCCTTTTGGCTTTTTATCTTAGTTATACTATGTTATAATGTAATATAGTGACACACCTTTCGGTCAATCGTATAGCAAAGTTATGTAAGTTTTCTTCACTTAAACTCTGATATTAACTAGGTCTAGCTACTCACTGATGAGACCTCAAAAAAGGTTGAAACCGGTCTGGGTAGTGACCTCCTCATAATGTAAAACAGTACTACATCTCTTAAGAGCTGTGTTTTACATTATGAGAAAATATCAAGAACAGTGAGGAAGCTTGCTTCACCTTTGCAATGAGTTGCCGTGGTGTGGCACTACCAAGTGGTCACTTACGCTTGGATATGCTGACAGTTTGTCGGCATGAAACGTTACAGATCGTAGTGTTCGATCTTAGTTTCGCTTACTGGCTGAAAAACAATAAGGGATTTTTATCCCCTTAACTTATATCAACCTCGCCAGAAAAAAATAGCCTTTTGGCTTTTTATCTTAGTTATACAATCTTCATCATTACAACTCCAGACAAACAGATCAGCCTATAATTTGCTGACTTAGCCTACAACCTTTGTGAAGTGAAACAATTTTACCTTCCTTCCTTCCTTCCTGCTCCTTTGGGATTTGAGCCTGTTGCAAGACTTGTTAAACAGGTAGGCCAAGGTTGATGCTAACTCCTTGGAACATTCCCTTAAGACAGGTGGTAATATGTCATCAAGTCCTATTGCCTTATTGACATCAAGCTTACTTAACTCATTATATACCTCTTGCTTGCTCATCATTAAGTCTTTTCTCATTTCATTCTCTACACTTGAGCTTCTGATTTCATACTGAGGGTGAAACACCCTGATGAACTTTCAGTGAACACCTTGACTATGTCCTCTGCAATAGTCACCAATCTCCCACTTTCATCCATTAAAAACATGTAACCATAATAATTATTCCTTCTACTTGCCACATATCAAAAATTCACGAGAGTTTTTCTTGACATGGTTTTGATAATTGCTACTCATACTACACTTTTGTTGTCCTTACCAACTAAGTCACCCTCCAGGCCTGCTCTTTATACTCTTTGTGGAATTGATTACTACTGTTCATCTTGTGCTGCCTTCCAAGTACCTTCTTCTGAAAGAAGAAGGCATCCATTATGCACAGCGGCGTAGCGAGAGCAGTTGCCGCCCCTCTCAATACACACCAAAAATACTACAAAAAGTCAAAATGACGTATAAGAAAATAAATTAAAACACTATGTTTATTTTTGAAGTAAAACTTTAATTTCAACATTCTAAAATATTATTTTTCTTGCTTTTCTGTTAGCAAAATCGTCGATGACATTGGCAAAGTCTATTTCATAGTAATGTAGGTAATTCTTAACCAAATTTTATTTAAAAAAACTCCTCTCACAACTAGCAACACTTAAAGCAATTGTGAGGAAAATTCGCAGTAGTATTATAATATTTAGAATGGAGTTCTCGAGACTGTATTTTAGAATTAACTGCAAAAAAAGTTCAAAAAGGTGTGAAGTGCCGTCCAGGGCGGATGCCCCCCCCCCCCCCCCCAAGCTACACCACCGATTATACACCTACCTTTATTCAGCCTTTTGACCTTCAGAATACATTGTAATTGATGCTGTTATGCATTTCTTTGTCAGTTCCCAAGAAGCATTTATTTCCTTACCACTGAATTCTTCATTCCATGCCATAGCTCTAAGCTGTCTCTTAAGCTTTTCATAATTAGCTCGTACTTCCAGATATATCCTTTCCTCACAGAAGTCTTCATATGACTAGCCAAAACTCATGTGATGACTTCACAAATACTTTCACCGACTGGAGGGAAGTCTGAAACTGCACTAACATTAAACCCTCTGATGAAATGATCAGATCTAAAACTTTCGACATACTGCCTCAGATATTTGTCTCTCAAGAACTTGAGAAATTCATTTTCCTTATTCCTAATATGTTTGCACATAAAAAAAAAGTATTTAACAATACAGATGCTATTAAACTTTATAATTAATAATAAATTAATAATACATACGCTATTCAACTTTAAAATGGAAAATTGGACAAATTCCAATTTCAAATCTGAAAGCATTATTTTTTTCCCCAAGGTTTTACTAATTTATCAGACTTTCTTATTTACAAATAAACCTTCTATGGGTGGGACCAACATTTAAAAAAATTCTACACTGATCTATACAAAACAGTAATGTATATAAACAAGTAGAAAGAATTAATCCTAATGTCTGTGGTCAAATAGGTATGCTGCAGAACAATTATTTTCATTATTTTAAAATAGTCCTAATTTCAAGTTTAAAATGTTAAATAATAATAATGTTTTTTTTTTATATTCACTATAACTGGACCATTTTCCAGATA
The DNA here is from genome assembly GCF_054136105.1 of Typopeltis vanoorti. Classification (NCBI taxonomy): domain Eukaryota; kingdom Metazoa; phylum Arthropoda; class Arachnida; order Uropygi; family Thelyphonidae; genus Typopeltis; species Typopeltis vanoorti. The sequence continues at coordinate 68,851,469 of NC_143549.1, read as the reverse complement.
ACAATATACTTCTTCTTCTTCCTTTCCAGGCTTATAGGCTAAGTGGCCTGTTCCAGACTCAATTCCATCTTTTTAAGGGTTTTCCTCTGCATCGAGTACCTTTTGAGTGGTAATTTAGAATTTGTTTAGGTATTCTGCTTCTATTCATTCTTAGTATGTGTTCTTTCCATTTTTCTCTATAGCAAATAACTGTTTCATTTAGGGAGGTTGTAATTCCAAGTTTTTTCTGATTTTGCTGCTTTTCATTTGTCCATTATTGTGACTCCTTCAGTTCTGTGCAGAAATTTCATTTCGGATGATTCAATTCTTCTTTTATCTGCTTTTTTTATTGTCCATATCTCACTGCCATAAAGTAAGGTTGGTTTAGCTACTGTATTGTAGATTCTTATTCGTGTGTGTTTTTGTACATAATTGCATTTAAAAATTTTATTTATAATGCCTGTTACTTTTAAAACGTTTGATATCTTTGGTTCTATATCAGCTTCATTTTCATATGACATTGTGCAACCTAAATATTTGAATGTATTTACTTGCTCTATTATTTTGTTGTTTACTATTATTTTGCTTCTTATTGGATTAGCACCTTTGAAGGCCATGACTTTTGTTTTGTTGTTGTTTATTATTTTAACGGTATAATAGAACAGAGAAACTAAGTAAATAATTAATTTATTAACTTGATGCTGATATTTCGCTGGTATTATAACCAGCATCTTCAGCGCACAAAAACACTGTTTGTCACAATACGCGAGACTAAAACAACATGGTGTAGTTAAACAAAATTGTAGCAGCAACACAAAAACTAAAGTCCTGATTTTGGCACCCTCTATCTGAAAAAAAAAAAAAAAAAAAAAAAAAAAAAAAAAAAAAAAACCTATCATATATTACTAGAGTCCTAGAAAAGTGCTAGTTTTTTCTTAATATGACTGTGTCCCAGATCTTCGACAAGTTAATACAGCCATATTTGTTGAGATTTGGAGTGTGTTTTAGGGCTTCTGTCACCACTAAGAACAATCTCTCTGATTTATACAGGTTTCTGTGTAGTACTTTTGTGTTTTTCCAGTTGATCCTGTGTGCAGGGGTATCCAGAGCATGGTCTGCTAGGCCCGACTTCCGATAATGATAATTCCGGACGTATCGTTTATGTTCGCTGATGCGGATATTCCCAGTTCTTCCTGTTTGACCGTAGTAGGCTTGATTGCATGAGCAGGGTACTTGGTAGACTCCTGGATGTGATAAAGGAGGAATGCTGTCCTTGGGTGAGCGGATGAGGGTGGCTAATTTGCTACATGGTCTGAATGTAGTGCGTAGTTCATGTTTATTGAGAATTCTTGAGATCTTTTCGGATGTGCCTTTAATGTAAGGGATGGTGACTGTTTTGTTGTAGTTCTCTGTGGTGGATGGTGGGAGGGGTTTCTTAGGAGTGTTTAGTATTTTGTTTATTTTATGTGGATTGTAGACGTTGGCCAAGAAGGTGTGGCGTAAGTGAGTCAGTTCAGCAGCAAGAGCCTTGTCGTTGGAACAGATTGCTCTCGCTCTATGGGTTAGCGTTTTTAATATGCCATATTGTTGAGAAGGATGATGGTGTGATTGTTTGTGTAAGTATCTGCCTGTATGTGTGGGTTTTCTAAAAACTGAAAATGATAAGGAACCATCTGGGAGATGTGTGATGAGTGTATCCAGGAAGGGCAGACAGTTGTTGGCTTCCAGTTCCATAGTAAAGTGGATTTTTGGATGTTGGTTATTTAAATGTGCTAAGAATGTTTTCAATGTCTCAGGGCCATGTGGCCAAATAGCAAGCACATCATCAACATAGCGTAGCCAAAGTGTTGGTTTGAGAGTGGCTGTATTGATTGCTTGTTTTTCCTGGTGATGTAAAAGTTGGCTAGGGGGGAAAGGGGAGAGCCCATGGCTGTCCCATCAATTTGTTTGTATATTTTCCCTTTCCATGTGAAATATCCTGCATGTATTGTGAATTTGAATAGTTCAAATATATCAGGGGGTAAGTGTGACTGACTTCAGTAGATTGAGGGTTTCTATTAGTGGTACATTTGTGAATAGCGAAGTGATGTCAAAGCTTACTATTAAGTCTGAGCTTTTTAGGGTAAGGTGTTGTAAGATGCTTTTTAGGTGTGCTGAATTTTTGACAAAGGAGGGAGAATTGTTAGTGAGAGTGGCTAGTAGCTTCGCTAAATGTCTAGCCAGTTTGTATGTAGGACTATTTATACTGTCCACAATTGGGCATAGGGGTGTGCCTGGTTTGTGAATTTTTGGTGATCCATAGATCCTCGGTGTTTTAACATGGAAGGGTTTGAGTTTGTTAACTGTGTCTTTGGACCAGGAAGTGACTTTTTTTTAATAATTTTCGTGCCTTATTCTTTTGTGTGTTGGTGGGATTGCGATCTATAATTTTGTATGTTGACTGATCTTGTAACAGTGTGTGCATTTTGTTTTCATATTCAGTTGTGTCCATCACCACGGTTGCATTTCTTTTGTCTGCTTTTGTTATGGTAATCTGGCTGTTGCTGTGTAGCTCTTTTATAGCAATGAATTCCTTATGTGGGATATCATTTTTGGGAGGCTTGGACTTGATTAGGGTGTTGGCCACATCTAAACGTATGTTGTTAGCTATTGTTGGAGGCAGGTCATATATTCCTCGTTCGATGGACGCCATTATTTCGGCTTTTGAACTTGCTTGGGAGTTATGGCAAAGTTGTGCCCTCGACTTAAAGCAGTCGTGGCCTCTTTGCTTAAGGTGAGTGACGATAGATTCACGACGACGAGGTCTTGTTGTAATTGCGGTCGTTGTATGGTGTTCCGTTGTTGTAGATTTTCGAACTTATTTTGGTGCCGGTTTTGACTCTGTCGAATTCTTTTTTTGCCGTTGCATCGGTGAATACGGAACTTTGGCAGATCTTAGAGAACATCACCGACGCAACGGCAAAAAAAGAATTCGACAGAATCAAAAACCGGCACCAAAATAAGTTCGAAATTCTACAACAACGGAACACCATACAACGACCGCAATTACAACAAGACCTCGTCGTCGTGAATCTATCGTCACTCACCTTAAGCAAAGAGGCCACGACTGTTTCAAGTCGAGGGCACAACTTTGCCATAACTCCCAAGCAAGTTCCAAAAGCCGAAATAATGGCGTCCATCGAACGAGGAATATACGACCTGCCTCCAACAATAGCTAACAACATACGTTTAGATGTGGCCAACACCCTAATCAAGTCCAAGCATCCCAAAAATAATATCCCACATAAGGAATTCATTGCTATAAAAGAGCTACACAACAACAGCCAGATTACCATAACAAAAGCAGACAAAGGAAATGCAACCGTGGTGATGGACACAACTGAATATGAAAACAAAATGCACACACTGTTACAAGATCAGTCAACATACAAAATTATAGATCGCAATCCCACCAACACACAAAAGAATAAGGCACGAAAATTATTAAAAAAAGTCACTTCCTGGTCCAAAGACACAGTTAACAAACTCAAACCCTTCCATGTTAAAACACCGAGGATCTATGGATCACCAAAAATTCACCAACCAGGCACACCCCTACGCCCAATTGTGGACAGTATAAATAGTCCCACATACAAACTGGCTAGACATTTAGCGAAGCTACTAGCCACTCTCACTAACAATTCTCCCTCCTTTGTCAAAAATTCAGCACACCTAAAAAGCATCTTACAACACCTTACCCTAAAAAGATCAGACTTAATAGTAAGCTTTGACATCACTTCGCTATTCACAAATGTACCACTAATAGAAACCCTCAATCTACTGAAGTCAGTCACACTTCCCCCCTGATATATTTGAACTATTCAAATTCACAATACATGCAGGATATTTCACATGGAAAGGGAAAATATACAAACAAATTGATGGGACAGCCATGGGCTCCCCCCTTTCCCCCCTAGCCAACTTTTACATAGAACACCTGGAAAAACAAGCAATCAATACAGCCACTCTCAAACCAACACTTTGGCTACGCTATGTTGATGATGTGCTTGCTATTTGGCCACGTGGCCCTGAGACATTGAAAACATTCTTAGCACATTTAAATAACCAACATCCAAAAATCCACTTTACTATGGAACTGGAAGCCAACAACTGTCTGCCCTTCCTGGATACACTCATCACACGTCTCCCAGATGGTTCCTTATCATTTTCAGTTTTTAGAAAACCCACACATACAGGCAGATACTTACACAAACAATCACACCATCATCCTTCTCAACAATATGGCATATTAAAAACGCTAACCCATAGAGCGAGAGCAATCTGTTCCAACGACAAGGCTCTTGCTGCTGAACTGACTCACTTACGCCACACCTTCTTGGCCAACGTCTACAATCCACATAAAATAAACAAAATACTAAACACTCCTAAGAAACCCCTCCCACCATCCACCACAGAGAACTACAACAAAACAGTCACCATCCCTTACATTAAAGGCACATCCGAAAAGATCTCACGAATTCTCAATAAACATAAACTACGCACTACATTCAGACCATGTAGCAAATTAGCCACCCTCATCCGCTCACCCAAGGACAGCATTCCTCCTTTATCACATCCAGGAGTCTACCAAGTACCCTGCTCATGCAATCAAGCCTACTACGGTCAAACAGGAAGATCTGTGAATATCCGCATCAGCGAACATAAACGATACCTCCGGAATTATCATTATGGGAAGTCGGGCCTAGCAGACCATGCTCTGGATACCCCTGCACACAGGATCAACTGGAAAAACACAAAAGTACTACACAGAAACCCGTATAAATCAGAGAGATTGTTCTTAGTGGCGACAGAAGCCCTAAAACACACTCCAAATCTCAACAAATATGGCTGTATTAACTTGTCGAAGATCTGGGAGACAGTCATATTAAGAAAAAACTAGCACTTTTCTAGGACTCTAGTAATATATGATAGGTTTTTTTTTTTTTTTTTTTTTTTTTTTTTCAGATAGAGGGTGCCAAAATCAGGACTTTAGTTTTTGTGTTGCTGCTACAATTTTATACGCGATTATACGCGAGACTAAAACACCATGTTGTTTTAGTCTCGCGTATTGTGACAAACAGTGTTTTTGTGCGCTGAAGATGCTGGTTATAATACCAGCGAAATATCAGCATCAAGTTAATAAATTAATTATTTACTTAGTTTCTGTGTTCTATTATACCGTTAAAATAATAAACAACATGTTCGACGAACACATAAGTCTGTCCACACGTTTTGTTTTGTTGGTTGATATTTCCATACCATACGTTTTTATCAGATTATTTACTCTATAATGATTTTTGTACTTCATCTTCATTATTTCCAAGGATTATTTGGTCATCAGCAAAAAGAAGAGCAGCTAATCTGTTACGGTTTATCTTGAATCCTCCTTCATTAGTTATCTTCCATTCTTTTTTGATTTTATCTATGTATATATTTAAATAAAATTGATGAGAGAGGGCAACCCTGACTGACGTACTCCTTGATTTATTGGTTTCCAGCTTGATGTTGTATTATTGTACTTCACAGATATTTTATTATCTTGATATATATTATATAAGGCTCTAAAGAGTTGGTCTGGTATTTCATATTCTTCTAGGATTTCCCATAGTTTTTATCTGATAATTTTATCAAATGCTTTGGTGTAATCTATAAAAGCTATGTGTGTTTCTATGTTCATTTCTCTGTGTTTTTTAATTAATAATTTTAACATATATGCAGAGTCTATGCAAGACCTGCCTTTTCTGAATCCATTTTGTTCTTCTATTAATTTTGGGTCTACTATACGTTTAAATTTATATGCTAAGATTTTTTACATATACTTTATAACAGGTACTAAGTAAGCTGATTCCACAATAATTGTTACAATCAGATTTGTGTCCTTTTTTGTAGATGGGAATAACTATTGCTTTGGTCCAATCTTGTGGGCATTTTCCTTCTTTCCAGATCATATTATAATAGTTAAGTAACCTGAGTGAAAATTCAAGTCCTGCATATTTGATAAGTTCCAAGTTTATATTGTTTTCTCCTGGAGCCTTTCCTGTTTTGCTTTGGGTTAATGCTTCTGTTAATTCTTCTAGAGTGATGTTTTCTAAGTTATCAGAGATGTTTACAAAGGGTAGTTTTCTGTTTTGAATGTTTTCATCATACCATAGATTTTGGTAGTAATTTTGCCATGTTTCTATTTTAATGGTATTAATATCTGCTTTTTCTCTAGTTTCATTGCTTAGATCTTTGAGGATTTTATATGCATTAGGTCTTTTGAGTGTACAGTCTCTCTCTAATTTTGTTATAAAATTGTTCCATCTGTTTCTGTTTATTCTCCTGCATGCTGCTTTTGCTATTGCTTTTTTTCTGCTGTATTCGATTTTTGATTCTATTGTTTTTAGGTTGAGCTAGTTTTTATATGCTTTTTTCTTTTCTTCAATAATGCATTTAATTTCATAATCCCAGTCCCTAAGGCCTGTTTTTCTTTTCCACTTTTTCTTTGTTCCTAAACTTTCTTTATTATGGTTTTTAGGTTGTACCATTCTTCTATGTTCTGATTTTGTTTTATACTTGTCATCCAGTTCTTTATTCTTTTTTGGTACAAGTCTTTAATACTACTGCCGTCCAAAAGTATAACTTTGAAAGATTCAAATTTTCTATTTTCCTTATGCTTTTTTTTTGTTGTTGTTGTTTTTCATCTTGGTTCCCATTTTACTTTTCCAATTAAAAGGTAATGATCTGATTCTATTTCAGGTCCTCTGTATACTTTTGTATCTATTATCATTTCTGACATTTTGATATTGCTGATTATGTAATCAATAATGCTTCTTGTGTCTCCTGCTTCCAAGGTGTATCTGTGGATGTCTTTATGTTTGAAGAAGGTGTTCATTATTTTAAGGTTATTGCTTATAGTAAAATCTCTTAATCTATTTCCATTTCTATTACAGTTAAGTTCTCCAATAGGTCCTATGTTTGGTTTATATGGTTTATTGCCAATTCTTGTGTTGAGATCTCCTATTACCAAAATGTGATCCTTAGGATTGGTCTTATTTAATATGTTCTGCAGTTGGATGTAGAAGTTTTCTGAGTCCTTCTCTTTTCCTTCTTCAGCTGCATAAGTTCCAATTACTGTCATATAGCCTCTGCCTATTTTAATTCTCATTTCTATTATTCTATTGCTCCAAAAGTTGTAATGGATTATATTGTTTCTAAGAGATTTATGTAGAAAGATCATTATACCAGATTTAGCTCTCTCTTCTGCTTTTACCTCACTGTATATATAGATATAATTTTCAGTTTCAATCTGTTCCTCTCTGCTTTTTTTTTTTTTTTAGATTCTATAATTATTGCTATTTTTACATTTCTTTCTTCTAGTGCTTGGTCCAGTTCTATGATTTTGTGATGGATACTTCTCACATTCCAGGTGGCTATATTCCAATAGGTGTATTTCTGCTTTTTTTTTTTTTTTTCGGTAATTTTCTTCTCGAATACTTATTCCAAGCCAGTTCATTACCAAAGAAGTCTGTCCGTTTACTATCTTCATGAGTCTTTTTAGTGGGTTAAAATTTTGACTGAGAGGGTTACTGGCCATCTTGAGGCCTTCAAGCTTGCCTTAAGTGGTAGGAGAGATTTTTAAAGAGAAGAGATAACAATATACAAAACAAAATAATGTCTATAGTATAGAGGACAAAGTCCAACATGCTAAAATGATTGTACTATTAAAAAGAATTGGATTAGATGGTAAAGACATCAGGATCATTGAAAACTTATATTGAAACCAAAAGGCATGTGTTGAAGTTGATGACATTATTACAGACTCCATTAACATCAAACGAGGAGTAAGGCAAGGATGTGTGCTGTCACCTCTTCTTTTTAACATCTACTCAGAAGCCATATTTCAAAAAGTCTTGGAAGGAAGAAAGGAAGGGATTAGTGTAAATGGTGAAATCATCAGTAACATCCGATATGCCAATGATACAGCTCTTCTGGCTGACAATATTCAGGATCTTCAAAATCTTTTGGAGCTAATAAATGCAGAGAGTGAAAAAATGGGATTAAAAATAAATATCACCAAAACTAAATTCATGGTCATAAGTAAGAAACCAATTCTTAATTTAGCACTTTCTTTAAATAGGAAACAAATAGAAAGAGTGGCAAAGTTTAAATATCTCGGATGCTGGTTAAATGAAGATTGCAATCCAGAAATGGAAATAAAAGTTAGAATTGAAATGGCAAGAAAAAATTTTCTCTTGATGAAATCAACACTGTGTAACCGCAGTTTAAACTTAGAGCTTAGAATACGCATGGTTAAATGCTATGTATGGTCTGTACTGCTATACGGTGCAGAAACTTGGACCTTGAAGACAACATCAATAAAAAGACTTGAAGCCTTTGAGATGCGGTTATACAGACGAATGTTAAAAATCCCATGGACAGCAAAAACGTCCAATCAGGAAGTACTGAAACAAATGGGGAAATCACGTGAACTTTTAGATAGCATAAAAAGAAGGAGAACTGTATATCTTGGTCACCTACTTCATAATGAAAAATATAAGATACTTCAATTGATTATAAAAGGGAAGATAAATGGAAGAAGAGGACAAGGAAGACGAAGAAAATCTTGGCTGGCAGATATCAGACAGTGGACTGGTATGAACTCTGAGAGACTGCTAAGAATAGCTGAGAATCACTCAAAATTTGCCAAGGTGGTCGCTGACCTCCGATAGGAGATGGCACTCAAAGAAGAAGAAGTATAGAGGACAATTTTTAAGTTCAGTTGCAGTGATAATGAACGATTCTCAAATAAAATAAACGAATGATTTCTCAAATAGCATTCCAACATAAGTTCCCCTATTGTTAATTATTGTGCTTAATTAAACATTTTTGCCAAAGCATGGCATGTTAATTGATAAAAGCATTTGTTAATGTCTAGTTTTTAAGATATCTGCATTTTGGTGTTTGTGACTTCAATTTTGGAAATTAGTATATTTTACAATTTTAACATCTAATGCTCTTTGGTTTTAATTCTTCATTTATATTAGATAGTTGCTGAAGAATTATGGAAATCTAAAATATAAATAAATATTAATATTTTATTTGGTTAGTTCCATGTGTATCACTTCTGACTTTTTTCTAATAAGAAAGAAACATAACATTCCTTTATGATACACTGTTCAATCTGCAAACATGCATAGGAATCTTTAACTTTAATTTGTGTCTAAACCATTTCACATAAAATCAACTCAAAAATAAATCAGAATGTGATACTTACAACCAATTATAGATGACACTGATTCATCAACATACAAATTATCAAAACATTGATAATAAACCACTGCACTTCATTGAGTGGTCTGAAGGCAATAGCTTCATTTTCAGACATCTTGACAATTTCTTTAAATTAATGTTTTTTCACTGTGGAATGAGAAAAGAGTGTGTACGCTGTTCTCATTAATGTATCGACATCTCTGTTTAGTTTAATTTCCCTCCACGTATCACAGATCCCCAGATTCTCACAGTGAGCTACGCAGTGTTGCTGGACAAGATGTGGAACATCTAATTTAAGTTTTGCAGCGACACCATTAACTTTGCCCAGCATCACTGTGGCTCCATCAGAGGTAAACATCACCATTTTTGGAGATCAAGTTTCTTTTCTTGATAAAACTGTTTAATAGTTAACACAATGGAGGAGGCATTACATGCCTGCAACTGAATTATTCCACCAAAATAATTTTTATATTCATTACAATCTTTAGGTCTAAACTTAAAATAGAGAATGAGACATTTGTTAACAGTTATATCAGTGCTTTCATCAATGGTTAAGGTGTGGAAATTTGCAGATGCAATTTGCTCAAACATGTCATTTTCAACAATTAAATTGATTGTTTCCAGAAATTCAAATGCATAATTTTTGCTTCGCCAGCTATCCAGGAGTTGAACATACTTTTCCGTATGTTCATTAATATGTTGAACTGAAAGTAAAGAGTTATTCATCTTAGCAACTAATAAGATACTGTCAATAAGAACTTTAATCTGCTCTGGGTTTGATCGTTTTCTCTCTTGGTCATCTGAACTTTCACGTAGCATATGCAGTACTCCTGTAGCTGGTGATGAACAATTTTGTCGCCTAAGTTTGTGTACACCATCCAGATGTATTTTACTTGTCAAATGGTGTTTCAAAAAGCCCAACTTCCACGTGACATCAAACTTCTTCCCATTAGCAAAATCCCCAGCAAACTTTGCATCATGACAATAAATACAAACAACACCAATTGTAGCATCATACATAAATATTTCATGCAGCTGAATGTTTATCAACTCATGAGCTTTTGGTGTAGCAGTTTTCATTATTTCATCCAGCCATTCACTTTTAAAGCAGCTAGCAGTTCGTTTTCGCTTCACACCTTTTACTTCCTTTGAATTTGACATGGTGCATCAGTTTTTTGCAATTTGGTTATTTGTAGAATGTTTTTTTATTATTTTTATAAATTTACAAATGTACACTATACACTGAATAACTTGGCAAGGCAAAAGCTGAACCAACACTAAACATTGCCGAGGGTAACACAAGAGCTAAAAGATATGCCTAGAGGCTAAATTTAATTAACTTGGTTATATCTCAATGCATGTACACGAATGTTATTATTTAGTCTACTATTTTAAAATTCCTTTTAAAAATTAGAGAATTTCGAAACGCTACAATATTTTTAATTGTACTCTAATTTAAGTTTTTAAAAGTATTTAATTATTTTTATTAAAATTATGAAACCATTGTTTTAATTCGTCATGATCTTGAACTAATTTGATCAGCCAATCACGTTTGGGAATTTTCCATGAGTCAGGCCTGAGATGTAAACAAACCGCACGCCATTCTATATGCTACTTAAAAATTACACATTTAAGCCACAACCCTTTCACTTTGGCATCAAATCGCTAGCCTCAAATAGGGTTACTGTTAATAATTATAAGTTTTGTGCAACTTCGAGAATGTAATAAAAAATACGAGGTTATAGGCTTGAGCATTGCCGAGTTACCATATTTTTTAAAGAATTTATAGGTTAATGTTTAGGTGGAACTTCTTTAATTAATAAATTTTAATTTCATCGTGAAAATCTAGTGTGCGCATATTTTTTGCTTCGTGCGCTAGTTGTAAAACGTGTGCGCATGCACATGCGCACAGCTTAGAGGGAACATTGGTGGAGACCCTAGCAAAGGTTGGTCAAGTGGTAGAGTCTCCACTACTAATGGCTCATGCAAGTTAAGCAAGTCTGAGCACGGTTAGCAGTTAGAAAGGGACTAATCTTCAATGCTGTTGGCACTCTGCTGAGGACTGGCCATTCTCACAAGGTTAAGCAAAGGTGGATTGAGTTTCCTCTTCCTAGACAATTTGATTACATGCCAACATGATAGATTCCTGACATTCTTCATTTACAGAAAATCCACACACACTGGTAGATATATTTGTCAACCCCCCCCCCACACACACACCTCTCAATAATATGAGATTATTAAAACCCTATAACAGGATGAAATTAATTAGTTCTGATAACATCCTCTGAACTTGATCACATTCACAATATCTTCTTAATCAATGGCTACAATACCTACTATATCCAAAAAATATTAAAACTCCAAACCACATCTGCTTCCTTTCCTTCCAGAACAGAGACTACACCAAAGCTATCACTATTCCGTATATCGGGAACACATCTGAAAAAGTAGCTAAAATCTTAAAAAAAGACCATCTAAAAATCAGCATCCCTTATCTTCTCCACCAAAACCCTTATCTTCTCCAGCTGCAGTCCTTAGACCTGCCATATCCAGGTCCCTTGCAGTTATAAACTGTGTTCAGTGATTCTGATGTTGACTGTCTTATCTGTTTTGACATAAGTAGGATAGTTATGTCAAAACAGTCAACATCAGAATCACTGAACACAATAACTATATCTGCTTCTACCACTACAGTCACTCAGGACTTGCTGACTATGCTTTTGGACACCAACCACAGAACTGGAAGAAAGCCACTCTACTCCACTGCAGCTATTCCTTGAATCTGCTTCAGCCTTAAGAAACCACTTGGGTAGTTTCTTAAGGTAGTAGAATTTTGAACCTCTACAAAGTTAGTTACATGAAGCTTCTCCAAATCTGGAAAGCTGTCATCCGTCATACTTCAGCCACACAGCACTGTTTAGGAATTTAGGCTCATTTTCAGTTGCCCTGCTTCAGCCCCATTACGCATGTAGTGCCTGCGTACACATATCATATTGTACTGTGATCCCTGATGATGGTAATTTGACTTTGCTGAAATACTAGAAATATTAATTAAATTTATTGTAGTCAATATTAGTTTACATTATAATTTCCTTAAAAAATTCAGATGTAGATTAGTAGTGTGGTGGATTAAGGACTAAATAATCTGGGAACTCTGCTTTAGAGACAATATATGAAACTTTTAGAAGCCACTTCAAGCCTTCAGATTAGTGATGTGCCTAAAAAAATTCACAAGCAGCAACTATGCTGTGTGATCTGATTCCACAGCCTTCTGTTGTACCTGGTTAGTAGGTTAACCAGGCTGTTTTAAGTTCATTATTAATAAGTTTCCTCTTTATAGCATAAAATCGATCCAGGAAATGTACTATAAGTTATATATTCTAAAGATTACATTTTTCATGATGAATTATTAAATGAAGAAAAAAGAAATGAATGCATACATTTGTACACAGAACAGAAATTTTAAAAATTATTTTTTTATATCTAAAAGTTTTAATAAATGCATATATGTATGTATCTGCACGCACGCATGCGTGCGTGCACACACACACACACACACACACACACAAAGAAACATTCTATGCATTATCCTACCTCATATTCATTGCTTGGACCCGGTCCTTGTGATAGAGTATGAAAGTTTGTTGTAAATTCTCCAATGAAGTCATGGCTACTGGAACAAATAGAATACCGAACTATTATAATTACAATATAAAATTGAAATATTATTATTACAGCAATATATTAACATTTTAACATTTTTCAGTGATTGACTGGTTGTGTAACACTCATATAAAAGATCTGTACAAACAAATAAAATTATACGTAAAATAATTTTAAAATTATTAGCTCTACATGTGAATGTTGGAAGTTTTTTTTTCCACTTGTTTAGACTATAAATTATATATAGCCTATGATTAATAATACAGACGCTATTCAACTTTAAAATGGAACATTGGACAAATTCCAATTTAGTTCAATCCTTTATCCAAGTGTAAGCAAACAAAGTTTGAGCCTGAAGTATCTTCAGGTGCAAACTTTGTTTGCTTACACCTGGATAAAGGATTAAACTAAATATATAATTTATATTCTAACCAAGTGGGAAAAAACTACCAACATCCTTCTCTAATCCAGAGTAATTTAATAATAAGGTGTGACACCTTTTGGCAACTAGCATATGGAAATATGACTTCTGCATTGCTTCAACCTTGGTATCACCTTTGGGTCTGGCTCCCACTGAAGAGACCTCAATAAAAGTCAAAACCAGTCTGGGTAGTGACTCTTCCCATAATGCATAGCATTATACATGTCCGCAAGGAGATGTGCTTTGCATTACGGGATACTAAGGAAAGTGATGAAAACTCAGCCCACCTTTGCCAGGAGTTGCCCCAGTTCTGAAGATATTTCTGGCGCAAACTTTGTTTGCTTACATTTGGATAAAGGATTTATTTATTTATGCTTATGGCTACATGAAAACTGTTAAGTGAAAAGTACAATCACAATTTCCAGAAACAAATGATGAAAATCTTAACATATAAAAGTTCATAACATAAAAGGCACAACCTGCTTTCTAAGTCTTTCCTTTTTTTTAAAAAAGAAATATAAAGCAAAGGTAACTTGTCATAATTAAGCTAGGGATAATTATCATCCTGCTGCACCAAGTATGACAAGGCTGCATGTTCTCATGCAGCCTTGTCATACTTGGTGCAGCAGGATGTACACAAAAGTAGCTGTATCCGAGGTTTAAGTAGAGCAGTTGTGTCTTGTGTGAGAAAACTTGATCCATTAGAGGAGGCCCATTTCACACTGTATCATCATCTTCTAACATTGAGGAGCTCTGCTAATACTATGACGAGGACGATGAGAGTAACTACGAGAATAACATCTTTGTGGACGGGACTGTGATCTTCTGTTTCCTCCATAACCACCACCATCATACCAACTACAGGTCAAGGTCCAGGCTGGAAAGCCAATTCAAGGCCACATCCATCACCTTGTGGATGTCTTGTAGGCCACCACCGTGAAATTGGCCCCTTGGGTAGTCGCACACAATATGAGTAATTGTCTGAGCCACGGGAGAATAATCACAATAAGGGTGATCTGACAGCCCCCATTTATGTAGAAGATAGACACATCTGCCCTGATTAGTTCTGATCCTGTTTATGGATGACCAAATCTTCCTAGGAAGATCAAAACCAGGCTGCAGAGTACAGGGATCGTCTACCAGGAAGCCGTTTGTTGGACCAGTATTCTCTCCATATGCCAGATATTGATGGCAGCTCAGCTGAAGAGAGTTCGTCCATGGACCAGAGAGGCTTTCTAGATTTGAGGCAAAGACTAGGTGGGTTTATGAGAGTCTGGTGTAGGGGTAGGAGTGGGTTGCTCATTGCTTTATTAAATTCCTTAATCGAGGCTTGTCTTCTCCGTATGTGTGGTGGAGCAATGTTAGATAGAACAGGCAGCCAGGAGAGAGAGAGAGAGAGGGGGGGGGTGCTTCTCACTGTCCCACTAATTGTGCGCATGGTAGAGTTCAGCTGGGCGTCTATAATGTTTGTGTGCGTACTTCTTTCCCAGACAGGGGTACAATATTCTGCTGCAGAAAATGTGAGGGCTAGTGCAAACGACCTTAGGACTTCTGCACCACAACCCCAGATTCTTCCAGCAACCCTTGAAATGATGTTATTTCTGGTTTTAATTTTATTGGAGAGGTTGATGATGTGCCTTTTATAGGTTAGGCTTCTGCCCAGGCTCACTTCAAGGTATTTTGGGTGAGGCTCATGTTCTACCATTTTTCCACAGAAGGAAAGGTTGAGTTGTCGATTCACCTCTGCATTGTGCAGTTGAAATACTGAGGACACTGTTTTCGTTGAATTTGGTTTCAAGTACCACTGCTTGAAGTACTCTTCCAGGGTGTTCAAGTCTGTATTCAAGGTTGATTCTAGGTTGGTAAAGGAGGTGAATTGATGTAAGATCGCTAGGTCATCAGCATACATATACTTGCTTGATCTGGTATGAGGTAGATCATACACATAGATGTTAAAAAGTATAGGGGATAACACAGAGCCCTGAGGAAGACCGTTGTGAAGGAATCTGGGCCTGCTCTTTTTTCTGCCAATATGGACCCAGATCTTTCTGTTGGAGAGAAAGGATTCAAAAAGTTGTAGAGTTTTTTTTACACTTTATAATATTTCCTAGTTTTAGGAGGAGGCCCCTGATCCAGACAGTGTCATAAGCAGATGTTAGGTCAATGAAAGTGGCCCCAGATTTCAGTTTCTTCTGGAAGCCTGCTTCGATTTGAGTTGTCAGGGCCAGGACCTGGTCACAGCAACTTTTTCCTGGCCTGATGCCAGCTTGTTCAGTCGGGAGTACTCTTTCGATGAGTGGTGAAATTCTTTTAAGGAGAATTCTTTCAAAGAGCTTAAAGGTGGTGAGCAAGGAGATAGGTCGTAGAATTTTCACTTCATTTGGATCTTTCCCTGGTTTGGGCATGGCAATTATTTTGGCTTCCCTCCACAGCTTTGGTAATTTACCAGACACGATGATTTCTGAGAAAAGGGCAGCCAGCCATGTTTGGCCATGTTGGCCAAGATGTTTTAGCAATTCAGGGAGTATACCATCCACTCCTGCAGGTTTGCCATTCTTGGTAAGTTTTAAGGCTATTTGTACCTCTTTCCGAGATATTGGGTGTACCAGTTCAGGAAGCTCGGGTTCCGTCTTCAGGATTTGTCTGATGGAAGCTTGTACAGCAATTTTCCTGGTAGAACTGGGATGAACCTTGGAGGTTTTCAATAAATGGTTAGCCATTTGATCAAGAGTTATCTATGTTGTTTTGTGAGTCGTTGGCTCTGCTCCACCTAATTTTCTCAAAAGTGACCAGCTTCTCACTCTAGATGTGATGAAATCGAGTTCATTGATGGTTGAGATCCATCTTTCCTTTCTGTTTAATCCAGGGTTGATATGAGCTCCTTAGCAATAGCTGGATCTTCAGTTTCCTCATATTTGGCTAGGAGTTACTCACTTTCTCTACTCCAACATGGGATATATTGTTTTCTGTAGCCTCTAGGGATAGAGGCTTTTGCTGCAGATTTGAGTAGTTTAACAAATCTAGGATAGCAATTAGGAGTGGGTGGAATTGCTCTAATGGTTTGCTCGATTTGTTTCCAGTAGTGTTGCCTTGTGGTACATTGTTGGTGTTTCAGAAAAAAGAAGCCCCAGAGATGAATCACAGGCAAATGAAGCTAATGTCTCAAACAAGGCATCCAAAGGTTTCCAAGCCTCCTGGACTACTTACAATTATGATAAAGGATTAAACTAAATACATAATTTCTACATGTGAACATTTATATAAAAGTCAATATCATTATGCGTATAAACATATACACAAAAACCACAAGTTAGACAATATTGTACTTTGGTAAACTTGATAAGAATTAGTTAATTAACCTTGACCTCTTATGGTATTCTTGCAACTACATCATGATAAGGACACATCAAATAATTAAAAGTTACCATGTTGTTGGCATTAAAAAATGTTGAAAGTTTATTTTTCACTTGGTTAGAGTATAATAAAATTAGTTTAATCCTTTTTCCAAGTGTGAGCAAACAAAGTTTGCACCTGAAAGTATCTTCAGGACTGGGGTAAGGTGGTACAACACCAGGGAAACTCGTTGCAAAGGTGGAGCAAGCTACCAACACTCCTATCTCAGTATCTCCTATAATGCAAAACACATCTCCTTACGGATATGTCTAATGTTATGCATTAAGGAAAGGGCCACTACCCAAACTAGTTTCGACCTTTATTGAGGTTTCGTCAGTGGGAGCCAGGCCCAAGTGGAGATACCAGGCAGAAGCATTAGCAGGTCATCTCTACCTATAGGAGTTGCCAAATTGTGTGCCCTTTTTTAATAAATTACTCTGGATTTAGAGAAAGATGTTGAAAGTTTATTTTTCACTTGGTTAGAGTATAATAAAATTAGTTTAATCCTTTTTCCAAGTGTGAGTAAACAAAGTTTGTGCCTGAAAGTATCTTCAGGACTGGGGTAAGGTGGTACAACACCAGGGCAACTCATTGCAAAGGTGGAGCAAGCTATCAACACTCCTATCTCAGTACCTCCTATAATGCAAAACACATCTCCTTGCGGATATGTCTAATGTTATGCATTAAGGGAAGGGCCACTACCCAGACTAGTTTCGACCTTTATTGAGGTCTCTTCAGTGGGAGCCAGGCCCAAGTGGAGATACCAGGCAGAAGCATTAGCAGGTCATGTTTACCTATAGGAGTTGCCAAATCGTGTGCCACCCTTTTTTAATAAATTACTCTGGATTTAGAGAAAGATGTTGAAAGTTTATTTTTCACTTGGTTAGAGTATAATAAAATTAGTTTAATCCTTTTTCCAAATGTGAGCAAACAAAGTTTGTGCCTGAAAGTGCCCTGGTGTTGTACCACCTTACCCCAGTCCTGAAGATACTTTCAGGCGCAAACTTTGTTTGCTCACACTTGGAAAAAGGATTAAACTAATCTTATTATGATATAGTTAAAATCGCAACCTTAAACACTAACGGACTATGCAACCCCTTTGCGCAAAGCGCTGTCTGGAGGCTAATGTTAACACACAAAATCAATATCCTCCTGATACAAGAAACCCATTTCTATAAGCACTGGGACGTGGAGAACCTCGAGAAGCTATCCAATCACCAGCTACTGGTGCTTCGGGGATGCTCACTCGCGAGGGGTAGGGATACTAATTTGCCCCCCAAATCGCGGGGGGGGGGGTTCTTCAACGTCCAAAAAGATGCCACAGGACGCCTAGTAACGGTGGACTGGAAGTACAGTGGCCGTACCATCTGACTTGCTGTAGTTTACGCCCCGAACAATCCATACCACAGAACTGGTCTCTTCTCTGCCCTTGAAAACTATCTCCTGGGAGCAGAACACCTAATAGTTGCAGGAGACTGGAACTGTGTGGAAGACACACATCTAGACAAAATCGGTGGGAATCCAAACAACGGAACTGGCGGCATTGCCGCTTTAAAATAATGCGGTATTAATTTTGATCTCGTCGATATCTGGAGGCGGAATAACCCCCTCCAAAGTAGAAACTATGTGGTGCCGCGGCCAGATAGCGACAAGACTAGGCAGGGTGTACGTGTCCCAAAACTTGGAACAATATGTTCAGAGGATACGTCACACTACAGTGCACAACATGACAACCGACCACAAAATGGTCATACTCAAAATCATGCTCCCAGAGGTTATGGAAACAGTCAGAGGGCCTTGGAGGCTTCCTCCCACCTTTCCCAGTCTTTTTAGCGACCAGCTACAGAACCTCTGTGACAGATGGACAAACACCAACTGGGACTGGGGAAAACTGGCTGAGCTTCAAGTGGCAGGCTAGGGAACTGTTCCAAAAATGCGGGCGCAAAAGGGCCTACCAACAACGCAAATGGCTGAGGGATCTCTACAGGGAATTCGGCTGGTACCGGACAAACGAATGGAGCGGAGTTCCCTGCGGACATCTTATCAGGCAAGTAGAAATAGAGCTGCAGCAAGAGCGGCAGAGTAGAGTCGAAGACCTCGATTTTTGAACGAGACTCTATCTCAGAAATTTGGAAACACCTTCCGCCGCATTCTGTAACCAACAACGGGTGGCGGCTAATGATGAGAAAACGATTTACCAGATCGAAGAGAAGGGCCAGAGTCTACACTCAACCCACGAAATACTCCGTCACTTTCATCAGCAGTATATCGGCATCTTCTCTGACCAGCCCTGCATGACAGGCCGATAACTGCAGCCGAAATAAAGGCTACGTGCAAAACGATGAAAACAAAGAAGACCCCAGGGCCAGACAGACTGGGGATAGAATTCTATAGATCTATCTGGGAATTTGCAGTGGCAGCATTAATAAACATCTTTAACGAATTCCTCACTTCGGGAAACATCCCCGAGGAATTCGTTAAGAGCTATACCATAGTTATCCCCAAGAAAGACCGAGATCGGACCTTGTCGAATAACTGGCATCCAATCTCCTTAACCAATTTAGACTATAAGATCTTTGCAAAAATTATCTGCACACACCTTAAGGGCTGTATCGAAAATATAATAACAAGCTCACAGGTCTACGGAATCCCCGGTAGATCTATGGAACTCAATCTCTTCTTGTTAAGAGACTTGATCAGACTGGCTAAGGAAAAAAAATACCCCCTGGCACTTCTCTCCACCGACCTGGAGAAAGCGTTTGACAGCGTCAACCACCGATACTTGCAGAACATCCTCCAAAAAACAGGCGTGGGCCCGAGACTTCGGCGTACAATTAAAAACATGTACGCGGAAGTCACGACCCAACTATCTATTAATGGGTTTCTGACAGAACCAATCTGCATAAAGAGAGGGGTTAGGCAAGGCTGCCCGCTAAGCCCCCCCTCCTCTTCTCCCTAGTATTAGAACCCCTAATCAAAAGAATTGATAACACCCCCCGCAATTAATGGTATTCCACTGCCCCAAGTCTCCAGACAATGCAAAATAGTAGCATATGCAGATGATGTAGTGGCCACACTCAGAGATTCTGAGTCCATCTATATCTATCTGCACATGCCGCAAAAGTTCAGCATAGTCAGTGGTCTTCGCGTTAACGCACAAAAAACTAAAATCAAAAGTTTTGGAAATTTCCATAGCACTGGACTTCCCTACGGTTTAACGCTACAGACACAGCCCCTAACAATACTAGGTGTGCCTTTTTCAGACACCCTAGCACTACCAATCCAAAAATTGCAGGAGACAAGCAGGGACAGGATAAGGTTGTTCAAACCAACCTTTTTCTCCTTTTATTGCAGAGCGACAGTAATAAGAACAATCGTCACCCCAATGCTGATGCACACTGTCAACATCACAGACATCATACTGTCACAAGAAAATAAATTATCAAAAGAACTCATTGATTTTTTCTGGAATGGGAGAAAACACGAAGTAAAGAAAGAATACCTACAACTCAAACAGGAAGAAGGGGGTTACGCTCTGCCCGATCACAAAAGCTTGCTACAAGCAAACACGTTCAAAACCGTACGAAAGGCCTTAAACTCCAACCACATTTCTGGCCTGCTAATTAGATACTTTATAGGACTTTTCCTCCCCCTCTTTGGGATCACAGACTATGCTGGACCCCGCTCAAGGGGGGTGCCCAAGTGGTACCGTACATTAGTTAAATCGATCACAACACTCAGAGACAGAGGAATAGCAATCCTCACACACAAACCCAAAGCAGTATACTGGGATTTCTTCCAACTTTCCAGGCATGATACACCCAATCTCAGGACAAATAATGAAATTCTCTTCAGAAATATCAAAAACAGCTGGGGACAGCCTTTTCATCGGGATCTAGCCTGGAGAATAGCCTACGGGCGGCTCCCAGTGAAACAGGTGAAATCCCGGTATGTACCTAGCCTGTGCGACCCCTTCTGTGATGTCTGCCGGGACGTGAAAACGGTGGACCATTTCTTTTATTTTTGCCCACCAGTCCAAAGCATCTGGCGGAGACTCAGCCCAGCATTGGGAATCCCCATGCTGACAGTAGAAGAGGTCGTACGGCTACAATTCCCCCCACCAGTCCAAAAAACCCAAAAGTTCGCTATCTTCCTAATCAACGTGTTAAAATATCACATTTGGAAGGTACGGAAAAAATCCCAGGTACGAGACGCAAATTTAATATATGCGAGAATAAGGAAAGGTTTCTTTTTCTACCTACCCAAATTTCTTGCACAAGAAAGGCACTTACTAGGAGATTTTAAATTTGTGAATCAATACTGCAAACCACCGACAATATGCTTTCTTATACAGGGACGCATCAAGCCCTGTATATCTCTTTAGAACCCCCCCCCCCCCCCAGGAAAAAGAATAACCACTCTGTCTTCCCTAGCCCCAAAGCTTTCGCTGGCACGGCTTCTTTTACTCCAAATAAGGGGGGTAGAGCTGAGAACCCGGGCTGCGAAGGCTTACTGCGAGGCGGTGCTACTCCTCGCGAGGAGCGGCATCTCCCGGGCCAGTCTCTACCCCATTCTAAGTCCCAATGGTACCAGGTCTATAAGTCTCTATTCATTTCAACTCACCGGACCTTAAGTCCTGTTATTTTATTGTTTGAATTTTTTTAAATTAAAATAATAAAATTTATATTTTAAATGTATTCAAAAAAAAAAAAAAAAAAAAATCTTTTTTTATTTTATTTTTTCTCTCCGGACCTTAAGTTCGACCTCTATGATCAATTCATATATTTAGCCCAGACCATAAGTCCTCAGTTTCTCAATAACAGCAGTAAAATTTAATTACCCGGAATACAAATAAGGATATTATATTTAGTAACACAATAAGATCCTCTAAGTAAATTATTAATTTGGATAAAATCATATGCGAACTCTAGACAAATGTCTATGTTTAACCTTTTTTTTTTTTCTGAACAGATAAATGGAGATTATGTGTTACAGACCAATTAGCCTAATACGGCTAAACAGGTTGACTGAGGCCTCTTTTACCTCCTACTCTATCTTACATCATACTCCTCTCTTACTGTCTGCTGACCCTCAGCATGCTTTATTCTCCAAAGGCCAATGATGAGAGACATGAACTCCCATTCTACCTCAATAAAGGTCGAAACTAGTCTGGGTAGTGGCCCTTCCCTTAATGCATAACATTGGACATATCTGCAAGGAGATGTGTTTTGCATTATAGGAGATACTGAGATAGGAGTGTTGGTATCTTGCTCCACCTTTGCAACAAGTTGCCCTAGTGTTGTACCACCTTACCCCAGTCCTGAAGATACTTTCAGGCGCAAACTTTGTTTGCTCACCTTGGAAAAAGGATTAAACTAATTTTATTATTAAAAAATGTTATTTACCATATTAATCATATTATATTAAATGTGACATGATATTCTTTGAACTACAAAAACAAGTGAACTGATGGTAGAGATACTGTATTTTAATAAGATTAAATTGTTCACATACAGATAATTTGTTTTTGGTATTGCAAACTATCTTTAGTGTAGAATAAATAAATAAATTTATTTTTTAATTTATTATTGATTTATTAATAAATTTATTTATTTATTTTAGTGTAGAATAAATAAATAAATATATTTATTTATTCTATGCTGAATAATTAATTAATGGTTATCTTATCATCTTGCAGTTGCAAGAATACCAGGTTGTAATCTATTACACTATTAGGATCATTAAAAAAATTATGACATGCAGTTGCTAATAAGTTCCCAAATTTTAGGCACAGATAGTTCATAGTTGAGGTTAATGTTGGAATGATGAACATCCTCAACACACCTTTTGAAAGGTATTTGGATTTTTAGATGCTTCTATGTAGCAACTTTTGCATTATTCCAAAAATTCGGTGGCTAGTGTGCATCATTCCAAAAATTCCATATTCTGTAAGTTTGGACTTGTTAATTAATGTATAATGTTTGACATATTAATGCATGATTGGTGTTCTGAAATATATTTTACAACTTTGCTTTGGCCTTTTGTTGGCAGTTTTTCCACTTGGTGATACTATAAATTAAAGATGCCAAGAAATTATATTCTTGGTTTGATCCTTTATCCAAGTGCAAACAAACAAAGTTTGCTTACACTTGGATGAAGGATTAAACTGATAATATAATTTTTTGGCATCTTTAATTAACTGTTTGGCCTGTTTGTCTAAAACAGGATAAGCTGAAATTACACAAATTTGACAGATGCCAAGTAGCACCAATGGAGGAATTTTATTTTTGGTTGATGGCAAAAGTAGGCTGATGTTTGTCACATAGAAACCTATCTGGTAAGTTTGTATGTGGCAAAAAAGTTGAAATTTAAAAGTGACACCATATTCTTTGAACTACAAAAACAAGTGAACTGATGGTAGAGATACTATATTTTAATAAGATTAAATTGGTCACATACAGATAATTTGTTTTTGACATTGCAAACTATCTTTAGTGTAGAATAAGGTGCACAAGGTGCACTGTCAGAAACATTAATATGGAATTGGAATCCCATGAAAGTCAACTTTTCTTGTAAAATTTAGGGCACTTCTTAAGAATTTTCAACTTTTTTTTTCCCCATACAAACAAAAATTTGGCCTAGTACAGCATGGAGCAGACACTGACCACAATTTTTGCTACATAGATACCAGGTTTGCTACATAGATATCAGTTTAAATATGAGCAGTTATTTAAAGAAAGTGCTGAAGTGATTCTACATTGGCCACACATAAATTGGAATAACTGTATCTAATGCAAAGATCTGGGCAAGCCTTACCTTTATAAACAGCAAGCAATTACCCCCCCCCCTTTTTTTATTTCTGATTTTTTGTTTATTTATTTAATTTTTTATTTTATTTCATTTTTTAATTATTACTGTTAATTCCATTTTTTTTTCATGTCATCTGCATCTACTCTATCTTATTTTATTTTAGTTTGTTTATTTATTTATTTTTAATTTAATTTTATTTTTAACCACCTGTTGTGTAGTGGTGCTCTTGCACATGACTGGGCAATGTAAAACATTTCATTATTAATTTTGATAAAATCATGGAGACTATAACCGTGTTAAGAATAATTACTTTATTCTTAACATGGTTTCTTTAATTTGGAAGGAGGTTTAACACTAAGGTTGCATTTCTGGGTACATCTGATATCCCAACATTTTGACCTTCATATTAAGGTGATTTTATATATATATATTAGGGTGGTTGACAAGAATTTTATAGGCCTCTTTAAATTTACTTTCATACTACATTTTGGTTTGATGTAATGAACAGATGCCTTTCCAGTCAATTCTGTGTAGAGTATTTACAGCATGATCAGAAAGGCAAGATTTATCATAGTTATTAAATTTAATATGCCATTTATGTTCCATTTTCTGATTGGAATAGAGCAACCAGTTTCACCTCTATAAGGCAAATTACGGGTAAACTGAATATGGTATACTCCTCGGTGGACCAGTGGAGGAGGTGGATCCTTTGTGGGAGTTGAATAAGTTCTTCAATTTGGTGAGAGGTTTAAAGGCAGCATTAAAGTTGCATTTCTATAGTATTCTGTTTATCTGATATCCTTTTAATGTATGGAATAACTACAGTTTTATTATAATCTAATTAATTTTATTATTAGGTGCAGTGTTGTGAAGAATTTTGTTGATAACATATTCCATTTTTTAGGAAGGTATTGCTGATTTGTGTTTAAGTGTTTGCTCATTGGGACAAATCTTTAAAGCCCTTTTTTTAGTGTGTTAATGACACCTAATTTTGTGTCGAGTGGTAGTAAGCGTTTGTGTGTATATATCAGCCAGCATGCTTAGGCTTACAGTGAAGAAAAGACTACTGGAGGGAAGATGTGTGACTAGTGTATCACACTTGTTACACTATTAATCGAACCTAAGCCAGACTTTGGGTTTTAAATTAAAGGCAACTTGAGCTCAAAAGTTTCCATATAAAAGTTAGCAATTGTGAATGTGTGTGTGTGTGTGGAGGGGGGGGGGGATAACAGTGAGTTCATGGCTACTTCTTTTGCAGATAAAAAGTATTTTGCCATAGAAAATAACCAAAATGCAGTACACGAGCAAATACAAATGAGTACAAATAACACTTGTAACACACAACAAAGACAACACAATACTTAATGAAACATGTAGGTGACTCTATCAAGTTTTATCTAGGTCGTTCCCTCTCCTATGGACATTTGTAGGCAGTCTAGGATGTAAACTGTAACCTATGATAATTATTGTTTCCCAAATTTTGGGAAGTTTTATGCTTCTGTATTTGTTTCAACTAGGTTGATTTCTGAGTGCTACTGCAGAATTCCAAAAACAGTCTTTCCTTTTTAAATTTACTATGGTGGAGCATAGTGGTTTTCTTCCAGAAGATCCTGTGAGTTGTTGAAAGTTTATTTTTCACTTGGTTAGAGTATAATAAATTTAGTTTAATCCTTTATCCAAGTGTGAGCAAACAAAGTTTGCGCTTGAAAGTATCTTCAGGACTGGGATAAGGTAGTACAACACCAGGGAACTCCTTGCAAAGGTGGAGCAAGCTACTACCACTCCTATCTCAGTATCTCCCATAATGCAAAACACATCTCCTTGCAGATATGTCTAATGTTATGCATTAAGGGAAGGGCCACTACCCAGACTAGTTTCGACCTTTATTGAGGTCTCTTCGGTGGGAGCGGCCCAAGTGGAGATACCAGCCAAAAATATTAGCAGGTCATCTCTACCTATAGGAGTTGCCATTTGGCATCTCTACCTATAGGTAGAGATGACCTGCTAATATTTCTGGCTGGTATCTCCACTTGGGCTGCTCCCAACCATGCCTTAAACTGATTCAATGTGTCTACATTCACAAAACACTCAGGCAATGCATTCCACTCACCAACAACTCTCCATGCAAAGAACGTTCTCCTCACTCCTCTGCTCACACCTAATATACAGTTTCCAGCAATGGTCTCTCGTTCTACTCCCTTCTCCCATTCTATGAAAAATCTCTTCCATGTTAACCTGATAACAATCCCTGACTAGCTTATATGTCTCAATCATATCCCCTTCTCCCACTTCCTCCTATTCACAAGCCTTTGCTACTGAAATAATTTTCTCTCAATCTGTCCTCATACTCCACAATTCAAAGCCTACTGACCACCTTTGTGAATCTTGTCTGGATCCTTTCCAACATATCCTTGTCACCATGAAATTCTTAATATTATTAACAAGCAAATTGAACAAGTACCCCTACATATAACTTTCTGACAACCAGTCACTGATCCAACTCAGAAGTCTGTTATCCAATCCCATCTCTTTCAGTTTATTTAACAGCTTGTTGTGTGGTAGTCTATCAAAAGCTTTTGCAAAATTCGAGTACATCACTGTATATGCCATCATTAAAACTCTAACCAATAGAGCCTATAATACTTGTTCCCATGGAATCTCTCTTTCAATAGAAACTCAACCACATACACAATACCTTCCTATCCAATGGCAACAGTACTTGCAGCATTAAAAATATAATCAGTTCTTTCCCCATTTCTTGGCCATCCCTTTCAGAAGGATTTCAGAAATGCCATCACCATTCCCTCTATCCAGGTCTTTAAAAAAAAATCTCCACACATGGCTTTTAAGCCCCACCAGAAACCTGCTACCCTTATCTGTTCTACCAAAGATCCATGAACCACTATGCTTCACCAGAGTAAATTTAAAAAGGAAAGACAGTTTTTGGAATCTGCAGCAGAACAAGAAATGAATCTAATTTAAACAAATACAGAAGCATAAAACTTCTCAAAATTTCAGCAACAATAATTGTCTGAGGTCCCAGTTTACATCCTAAGCTGCTTACAAATGCCCACAGAGGGAACACCAACTAGATAGTACTTTTGAGTCACCCACGTGTTTCATTAAGTATTGTGTTGTCTTTGTATGTGTGTTACAAGTGTTACTTGTAATTCCTGAAAAGGTCTCAGTGACAGGCAAAATGTTGGAAGCATTAAGATTCGTTTTTAATCCTTTCCTAGTGCTGAATACTTCATTAAACCTCCAATATGACCACACAGAGGATAGACAGAGCTCCTTTAATCCAAAAACTAATTTTGAAATGATAGTAGCCAGCCTGCAGCTATCATAAATATCTGAGCTCATGGATACTAATGATTTTAAAGGCAATGGAGTGAGAATATGGGGAACTCCCATCTTGTATTCCTTAACCTTATTGGTATTGTTATATCCCTTGACTTTCCTTCGTTGTTTGTTATTTATCTCTTTATCTTATCTTTATCAGTTATCTTATCTTATGTAATTATCTTATTATCAGTTATCAGTTATTTTCGTTTGCCGACAAATTTATATTATTTTATGACTGCACCAGCCGGCAACTGAATTCTGATGTACTATCCTAGATTACTATGATAGAAAAATGCAGGGATCATGAAGTTTGCAGTCATGGTCCCGTTTCTTTAGTTACTAATGGATTTCCCTCTAATGCACGGTTCGTGATTTTTCAAGCGGTAATTCAATCCACAGAAACATGACAAACTCATTTGGTTTACACATAAGAAATGCATTTATTTTGACACAAACATAGAGATACACTTTAGTTAAACATTCAATTCTAAAAGAGTCTGAGTTCCCTCCCTTTTCTTAAGTTAACACATCCAAAAAAAGTTCTACACTATAATTTCTTGTACCATCAAAATCTTACTCTTCCTTATATATCTATTCTCAGACTCTTTAAATTATACTGAATTACTCATTACTATTACGCAAAAAAAAATACATGTATATACAGGTTTATTCTACAATTCTGGGCATGGATTTTATGAGATAACATTCTTTCTTATATTCAAACTTTGTCCTCCCCCTCACCAGAATTTTAGCTAACATTCAAATTAAATTTTAACATGATGACATTAATTTCCTTCTTTCGATACAAACAGTCCGAAGCCT
The DNA here is from genome assembly GCF_054136105.1 of Typopeltis vanoorti. NCBI lineage: Eukaryota > Metazoa > Arthropoda > Arachnida > Uropygi > Thelyphonidae > Typopeltis > Typopeltis vanoorti. Next base: position 68,823,742 of record NC_143549.1, on the reverse strand, counting down.
TGGTTTCCTATTCGGCTCAAGCCTAAGATGCCTCTTATCCCTTAGGTGTAGACAAAATGTCCAAAATGCAGACAGTTCTTTAATCACAACACAGAAATTGGCTATTTTCTCAACATTCAGTTTGTCATTCCTCTCTGGTTACTCTATCTTAATACAAAAGATTTCAGCTTACCGTTCTTGCTTTATCTGGTAGATTGAGGACCTTCTTTTCTAGATTCTCGGATCTCCTCACCGTACTTTCTTTAATGGCATCTCCACTATTCTTTTGTTCTACTCGAAAAGAAACACTCTTTCACTGACTTGTACACTGGCGTAAATTCACCAGCGGCCCTTTTTTCTAGAACTCTGGTTGCATTATAGCTGTAGCTTTGATCCACATGGCACATATAGCAAGGGGAAATTCTTGCTAAGCATGGCGGCAAGCTTTCCACAGCTATTCAGCTCTCCGCTCAGGAAACCAGGAACAGACAAAAAAGAGAAGAGTGCGATTCAAATCCCCACCGAAACCTATATACCACAAAACAGCACCCTCACTCGGTGGTGTCGTCATGCATACGGCGGCAACTGATTGGTTACCGCGGCTCTGAACTGTCTTTGACATGGTCTAAAACTTGTATTAGCTTATACACATCTTTTTAGCAATTTTACATGATTTTCTATCTTAATTAATTCACAAACATTCTCTGTTTAGTTTATGGGCTTCTTTAACATTACTTAATATTTACAAAACTGAATATATACATGTTCTAGGTCATCAATAAACACACTTTCCATCTGGAGGCATAAGTATGTCCTTATCCATCCCTTCTGAGGTTACCTTACGTTGGATCGGAAAAAGGATGATTCATCAAAAGTGAATCAGCACTTTTTCTGACACAACAAAGGCCCCCCCCCCCATTAATTAAAATTTTTTCTTAACTAAGTTACGATAAAATTTCTTTGCCCCTTTTCCCCTTGTTTCTCACTTTTCATTATTACCAGAAATCCCTCCCGAAGGAATTTTTGCTCTCAGTTCTCCACGGTGGGGTGATATTTTTCTACCTTCAGCGCTACCTTTTGGCAATGGCATGATATCTGTAGGGATCCCTTCGGTCTGCCTATGCCGCTCATTTCGCCATGTGTGTCCTGGCTTTCAACTATGTTTTCTAATTCTACCCCTTTGCTTTCAAACTTTTGATCGTTCTTTGAGTTACTCTTTCTTCCATGGAATAGGACACTTGCCTTGGGGTAATTACAGGAGTAACCATGTTTTTTCAGGAAATCCTCACCTAAGATCATTTCTATGTGTGAGCACGAGTTTCTGGGCAGTACGAGGAAGTTATGCCATGCATGTAGGCCTAGTCCTACTAATTCTATCCTTAACCTTACCCGCTTTTGGGAATGAATCACAGATTTTTTTAAAAGCTATGGAAACAACTATCATGTAATAGTAAACCTTCAATTTAATATAAATTCTGGCCTGGTTGGCCAAGTTGTTAGCATATCCACTCTCCAGCCAAAAGGCTGTGAGTTCGAATCCAGCTGTGGGCATGGATGTTTGTGATTGTCTGTGAAAATACTAGTGGTGGTGGCAGCTTTTCCATTTTCTTTTGGAAAGTTCAAAATAACGGTGTTGAATTTTTTGTTTTTGGCCTCTATCAAGTCATGCACCGTTGATGCAATGATTGTCAGTTAGTTCAAGATTGATTTCTAGTGCTCGTATTTTGGAGGAAAAAGTTTCATTCATAGCATTGATGTGCTGCTCAAGGTTTCGATTCGTTTACCTAAGTTCAGAAGCTGTTTAGCAGATGGGAGGGGCAGCAAACAGAAAAATGGCTGATTAAGGTCAATAAATATCTTGAATGCCGATTCGTCTATTTTGGCACAGGAAGTGCGTAACCAGTGGCAATAGAACTTGCACATTATACCCTTTTTTTATCGCTGATATCAATTTTACAGCTGTGGCACTTTGCAGATTTGTCGGCAATCAATGGTGCTAAGCTGGTGAGACACAGAATGCTTGTTCGTCATTGGCTTTTGTTGTTGCTATCTTTTCTTCGCATAGTAGGCACAGCGGGCACTTGCACATGGCTGATTTTTAGATTGAAAGATAACTGATTTAATGAACTATAAGTACTTACAGGTTGTGCAGAGGTAATCAGCTCCTCCTTAGTACCTGCTGTTAAGATTTCCATTTGATGTTTAAATTGAATCAGAAACACTTGCAGTAGTGATAAAATGCTGGAGCACTAGTCTAGAGTAGCCTACTCACAAATCAGCTAAAGAGTGATCCTATATTACAGATCACTATCCTCAATTCAGTTAAAATAAGTTTTACAAAAATCTCAATTAGTTGAAAAAATTTTAACTTTTTTAATCTCATCATTTGCTAATACTTTCATAAGAGAAGAAATAAGCATCAGAGATCTCATGGCAGCTTAGCCTTAAAATTTGTTTTGGATTTTTCATGCTGTGCCATGGAAGCTCTTCCCTTCCAGCACTACAAACACTATGACTGCAAAGCACAGTTGGCCCTTGAACAATGCGGCTTTGAACTGCACGGGCCCACTTATACACAGTTTTTTTTTTTTTTTTTTTAATAAATACATTGGAAAATTTTTTTGGAGATTTGCGACAATCTGAAAAAAATTGCAGACGAACTGCGTAGCTAAAAATATCGAAAATTTATAATGCATTCATTCCAGCGATGCTCCAGTGCCATCATCCCGTCCCTGTAGTGGTTCTCAATAAAATCTGCAAAATAGCTTTCTACAGCTGCAATCCTCTTGATTTGAAGAAAAATGCTGATCAGCGAGGAGGAGTTTTAGTTTTGGGAAGAGATAGAAGTCAGAAGGAGCCAAATCTGGGGAATAAGGTGGATTCCAACAATTCATAGTGAAGATCCCTTAATTTTCCCATTGGCAAAACACCTTTGTGGGCAGGTGCATCGTCCTGATGATGAAAGATGATTTTTATCTTCCGCAAACAGGGTCTTTTCTCACGAATTTTTTCGCTTAGTCTGGTTAAAAGATCTGAATAATATTCCCCAGTTATTGTTTTACCCTTTTCAAGATAATTAATAAACAAAATGCCATGACCTTGCCTTCTTTGGTGCTGAACAACCGGCTTCTGTCCACTGTTTTGACAGCTGTTTGGATTCTGGTGTGTACTGGTGAATCTAAGTCTCATCCATAGTAATAAATCCATGGACAAAATCAGTATCATTCTTGTTAAAATGCTCCAAGCGCTGTTCAGAGATTTTCATGCGAGTGCATTTTTGATCTACATGGCACCCACCTTGTGCAAAGCTTTTTCATTTGCAATTCTTCATGCAAAATATATCCTACACATTCTTTTAAAATGCCTATAGTGTCGGCAATTTCACGCACTTTGACGCGCCACCATATTGCGCACTTGATCAATGATTTCTGGTGTTGTTATACTTTTTGGACGTCCTTCAGATGGATCATCTTCAAGGCTACATTTAAACTCGGCAGCCCATTTCTTAACTGTCGAAAACAAAGGAGAAGAATGCCCATAAACTTTTATGAACTTCGAATTAATTTCTTTTGGTGTTAAACCTTCTTTTACAAAGAATTTAATAACCGCACAATACTCAATTTTATCATTTTCAAGGAATACAGACAACGCTTTGGCTTCTGACAGCTGTATAAAAACAACTACTTGATAGAATGACTTGCAATTTCACATGGATGCTTATGACAGATATACCAACTTAGAAAAAAAAATCTTGCTGATAGTGTTGCCATTTATGGTCGAGGCCAAGAACTTTTCTGACCACCCACATACACATATCTATTATAAAAAGTTAAAATTTATCAAACTTATGCATACAAACACTTACAGACTGTACATAGTGCCATTTGCACTCGATAGAAATGTAAACGAACAAAAAGATGCAGTATTAAATCTTAACTGCATAAATTTAACTGTTGCTAATTAATTAGCATAAAATAAAAATTTTATAACGATTCATTCATTAGTGTATAGACTAGGCTACTGTGAAGCAATTGTATTGATTATACTAGGCTACCATAAAGAAATTATACTGTTGATTCTTATTATCAATGAATGAATCGTTATACCAGTAAATAAATATAAATTTCTTTTTCATATTTTCTTTTCATTTTTGATGTCTTGTGTTAGCTATCATAAAACATCTACAGTGTTTTGTATCATATAAGACAATATCGATATAGGTACTGAGAGAGAGATGATTCACTTTGTAAACAGACGACATAAACTTATGGTATCGATAAATATTTACAGTACTGTAAATATATTTTCTCTTCCTTATGATTTTTTTAATAACATTTTCTTTTCTCTAGCTTACTTTATTATATATGAGGATCCAGATACCAGCAGGTTGTGTATGATGGAGCAGTGTCTCAAAAAAGAATGGTGACCAGTGGCATGTCCCAGGGTTCTGTTCTTGGGCCCCTACTGTTTAAACTTGTTTGTAAATGATATATCATATGGACTGACTGGGGATCTTCAATTATTTGCTGCTGATGCAAAGTTGGGAAGAATTATAAGTAGCACTGCTGATGCTGAATCCCTTCAGGAAGATTTAAATAGACTTTTCACTTGGACAAAAGAATGGGGTTGTAGTTTTAATATCAATAAGTGCAAGGTGTTGCATTTTGGAGTGCTAACCACTCAGGTGGCCTGGCTGGTCGAGTGGTTAGCGTATCTGCTCTCCAGCCAAAAGGCTGTGGGTTCGAATCCCACCGTGGGCATGGATGTTTGTGAGTGTCTGTGGAGATATTGGTGGTGGTCAGCAGTAGACGGCGTTGGTGTAGTTGTGGTCAGTTGGTGGAGTGAGTAGTGGAGACAGAATTGTAGAGCAGGTGCCCTCCCTCGATGAGTTCTTGGACTCCCTGGAGGTGTCAAATAATAATAATAATAATAATAATAATAATAATAATAATATAAGGCTGTGCACTATATCGATGATGGTGTACTGCAGGAAGTTGATGAGATTAGAGATTTGGGAGTGATGGTTGACAATAGACTGAAGTTTAGAGGGCATATTGCTAGGGTTGCAAACGTTGCACATTGTAGTGCTGCTATTATAAGAAGTACTCTAACATGCAAGGATAAGGAAGTGGTTGTGCCACTGTATAAGGCAGTGGTCAGACCACACTTGGACTATTGTGCTCAGATCTGGTCACTTGGTTTTCAATGTGATGTGGAGACAATGGAGAGGGTCCAGAGAGACAACTGACTAAGACAATATCAGGAGTTTGGAATGCTGGCTATGAAGAGAGGTTGAAGAGATGTGAATTGCAGAGTTTGGTGGATAGGAGGAAGAGAGGTGTTTAAATTAGTGAGAGGATTTTATCAGATTAATCTAGAGGGAATTATAAAAAGAGTAGAAGGTGAGAAGGGAAGAACCAGAGGTCATTCCTGGAAGTTATGGAAAAATGTGGTGAAGAAGGGTGTGAGGAGTAGATTTTTTACATGGAAAATTGTCAGTAAATGGCATGCATTACCAGAATGTGTTGTTAATGCAAGGAGTGTTAAAGACTTCAAGATTCTATATGATAAATATGTTGTCAGTTGAATGAACCTCCCACGATGAGTCTTTTGACTCCATAGAGGGTGTAATAATAATAACAGTATAGTATATAATACATATAATATACAAAATATGTGTTAACTGACTGTTTATGTTATCAGAAAGGCTTCTGGTCAACAGTAGGCTACTAGTATTTAAGTTTTTGGGAAGTTAAAAGTTACACTTGGATTTTTGAACACGACGGTGGGGGGGGGGGGGTACCACTCCTAACCCAAGCATTGTTCAAGGGTCAACTATAATTGCATACACACTTTGAAGTTTATAAAAATGATTTAAGTTTTCAAACATGGTCTACAGAATAAAAATCGATCAAATCCAGACAAAACTTTAATGTGTTTGCACAAAGACAAAAACCTACAATTAAGAGGGTTAAAAATTACATAATTATACAAGAAATAGAATATTACTCATAGGACATCTGCATTGTCATTATATAAAAATATAAAAGATATTAAAATATAAACAGAACAAATTTCATATCAATTTATTTTAAATATGTATTAATCAAATTGCATATTCTAAATCAAACTGTATATTGTTTGGTATATTTTTTTTCAATAAATGTATTAAATTCATATTTCGTTACCCTCCATCACTGTCCCAATCAAAACATTCCACTTTAATAGTTCTCTGATGATCTCCATTACAAAGTGTTCTAACAGTTATACTAAATGGAAGCCATGATGGATTCAGAGTATTCTTTATAACCTCAGTTTTATGTACTGCTGTAAAGCTGTAAAAAACAAACAAACAAAAATCTGAAAATATATACATTCTGTAGATTTTATGAAGAAACATTTCAGTAAATTATGAAATATACACACAGTCTTCTAACAACAATGGCTGGGCAATTTAAGTAAATGCAGAGATCACACAGCATATATAGTTGGCAGAATGTACCTAGTCTAGCCATAAATACTGTTACAATTTGAACAGTGCATAAACCTTTAATCTATCAGTAAATCATTTACAGCTTCAGCATATATAATGTGCAGTATAATGTGCACACTGCAGCAGTCATCAATGCTCAAAATGTTGCCACTGCTCACTCCAAATCCACCTGCAGGCTGGTGATGCTCGGGTGTCATTTCTTGCAAGCTACCAACACTCTCAAGATCTGCCCACAATTTGAAGTCCAACGGATTCAGATCAGAACTTCCAGATGGCCAATCAGATGGTGATATGGGGTTGAGCACAATTGCCTGCAACCACTATTATGTGGTCCTTGTGTGTGTGTACAGGGGCTGAGTCCTGCTGGAATTCATTGCCTACTGTGAAACAAGGTATTGTTCGGGGGACATACCACAGGTTCCAACACATCTTGATACACTTTGGCAGAGGTTTTGACCCCTTTCTCACAGAAATGCAACTTGGATGCACATTTCTCCCCACCAAACCATCACTGACATGGGGGTGTGGTAATGACCTCTCTGAATCTTGGGTGCTATGGGACACGCTGTGCAACTATCCAGATATATATTCAACCATTTTGGAAGTTAAATGACTCTTCAATGCATGTGTGTTTGTATGTGCCCACATCATACTGAAAATCTTTTCATCTATGAAGAGGATCTCACTGTGTTTGTTGTTTGTGTACTGACAGAGAAGTGCCTCTGATTTCATCAACCTCTACTGCATATGTTGTGGTGGCAAGAAGTGTCCAGTAGAATGAAGACAGTCTTTCACCTCCAGGTCATCAGTCAGTACATGTGACATCATTCTATGTGAAACGTTCATCTCTTGCAAAATCAATTTCTGTGTTCTCACAGGATTATGGCAGGGCATGCTGTCACAGCCCTCATAAGCTGTTGAATCCTAACTCAGCATGATTGAACTGTTCTCTGGTGGTCAGATACATCTTCTTGTATCGTTATAATGATTAATAATCTGATACAATGTCCTACTGATCCTGAGTGTTTTTAGCATGTTGAAAATAACTGATGTCTGCATTCCAACCTTGTGAAGTGCTATAATAACTACACCGCAATCGTAATCTTCCCGCTGCATGTTAACTAGTACAGCTAGACAACTCTCTACTGATAAATAAGTGAATATTGGCTGCAGACAGTGCAGAAGTGTGTGGAAGTTGTAACAGTATTTATGGCAAGACTGTGTATATCCATTCATACATCCTTCTTGGAACCATTCATAAGAAGCAGTGTTGTAAGAATGCCATACTAGAACCACTGCTGTAAAATCTTTCAAAAATTAACTGCTGCAATTGTATAGCAGGAGAAAATAGAAAGTAATAACACCCAATTAAATAGGGTGCTTTAGGGTCAAAGCAGTATAACTGAGAGGAGACCTCCACATAGCCTTTAAAGGAATGCAGAGAACCGACCAGGGCTTCTGACTTAATGTCCAATCCTCACTTTTTTGTGGTGAACCCTGTTGGGTGAACGAACGAGGATGAGATGGAAATTTGAGATTTAGCCGACCAAATTGTATTCTTATAAAATAAGAATACAATTTGGTCAGCTAAAATAATGGTACACAATATAAAATAATGGTACAACATGACAAACTTTCATACCGGATGGGGCGTTGCCCAGTTAAACAAGGCTCCTGTTGTTTTCGTCAGGGAACCAGGGCGAACAGCGAAAAGTCAGCTACTGGAACAAATCTGAAAGCACATCACAACTCAACATCACCAGAGTTAAACATCGTTACTACTATCAACATAAGAAGCCTGAATGACAAAGAAATGGAGCTAGCTGAGGAATCAGATAAGTACCAGATCGACATAATAGGGGTGACTGAAACAAAAAAGACAAAAACTGGTGAGATCTTTCTGAACAATAAATACAAAATGTTATATTCAGGAAATGACAATCAAAGAAAAGAAGGAGTAGCCATAGTATTCAACACAAAATACGAGGCTAATCTTCTTGAATGGTAGGCAGTCTCAAGAAGAGTGATGTGGGCAAATTTCAGAATGGGGAATTGGACAATGAGACTTATTTGTGCCTATGGTCCCACAGAAGGCTTTATTATGGTAGAAGTGGAGAAATCTTTTGAAGCTCTAGAGAAAGCTACTGACAAAATGAAAAAGGAAAAGTTAGTCCTTTTTGGAGATCTAAATAGCAGAGTAGGAAATGATTGTCAGACATACAAATATATTATTATTATTATTATTATTATTATTATTATTAAACAAGACCTCATGGAGTCAAAGACTCATCTAGGAGGTCCTTTTATCTTACACACACATCTCATCATACCGTGTCTTAAACACATTCAAACTACTTGCAGACACCACGCTCTCAGGCAAGGCATTCCAATCACTCACAACTCTGCACGAAAAAAACCTGCCTCTCACTCCCTTACTCACACCCTCCTTATACAGTTTCCAGGGATGACCTCTGGTTCTCCCCTGATCTCCCACTATTCTCTGTAGAACTTCTCCACCATTGATCCTATAACAACCCCTTACCAACTTGTAGGTCTCTATCATATCTCCCCTCTTCCTTCTCTCCACGAGACTCTGCAAATTACATCTTTTCAATCTTTCCTCATACTCAACATTCCAGAGGTCAGAAACTACCTTAGTCAGTCGCCTTTGGACCCTTTCCAACATCTCTTCATCCTTCTGAAAACCCGGTGACCAAATCTGGGCACAATAGTCCAAGTGTGGCCTAATCAAAGCCTTATACATTGGAACAAGTATCTCCCTACTTCTACATGTCAGTGTCCTCTGCATCATTCCCAGAAGTCTTTGTGTTGTCTTCACAATTTTGGCGATGTGTCCCCTAAATTTTAGATCCTTATCCACTATCACCCCCAGATCTCTTATTTCCTCTACTTCCAACAATATATTCTCACCAAGCATAAATTCTGCATCCCATCTTTGTTTTCCAAATTTTAAAACTTTACATTTTGCAACATTGAACTCACATCCCCATTTGCTTGCCCAATCACTCAATTTATTCAAGTCTTCTTGCAAGGCCACATCTTCACTACTCTTTATGGTTCGTCCCAACTTTGCATCATCTGCAAACAACTGAATATCTCCATCCAAATCTTCACCAATATCATTAATATATAAGTTAAATAGTAATGGCCCTAAAACAGACCCCTGAGGCACTCCACTAGTGACTTTCCTTTTCCTGGATATTGCACTCCCATACACAACTTGTTGATACCTATCAGATAGCCAGTCTCCAATCCAATGCACTAATCTAATATCCAACCCCATCTGCTCTAGTTTGACTGTCAACTTATCATGAGGTACTCTATCAAAAGCCTTTGCGAAATCCAAGTATATTACTGTGTATCCTTCTCCTCTGTCCAAGGAAGCAGTCACTTTATTGTAATAAGTAAGTAGATTACTAAAACATGACCTCCCTTTAGCAAATCCATGCTGTCCATCAAAGATTATACCATTGTTGTCAACCCAACTCTGGATCCTAGTTCTCACAAGCTTCTCCAACAACTTAACCACAACACCTGACACACAGATAAGCCTATAGTTTGATGCTTGAGTTCGATCACCTCCTTTATGAAGTGGCACAATCTTGCCCTCCTTCCACTCTTTAGGAACTTGACCAAGTGCAAGACTCGTATTAAAAAAATATGTCAAGGCAGGTGTCAACTCTCTGGCACACTCCTTCAGAATACGTGGTGATATATTATCAAGTCCCACAGCCTTATTTACATCTAGTTTACTCAACTCCCCAAACACCTCTTGCTCACTTACAGTCAGTCTCTCCTCCCCATCATCAACTGCTCTTAATCTCTCCATGAAGTCACATTCACAAGATTGAAAGATCTTTATGAATTGCTCATTAAGTATCTCCACAACACATTCTGCAACAGCTGTCTTCATACCATTTCCTCCAATCAATGTCATCCTGTTGGATTTCTGCTCAGTACATGGATTGGTTATTACTAACACCATGTTCCAACATAAAAATGTGCACAAATTTACATGAAGAGAAGAGGCGAGGAATAAGAAAAGTCTCATTCACTATGTTATTGTTGATAGTGATGTTTTCTCCCTGGTGCAGGACACCAGAGTGTACAGAGGATTTAAAACTGGAAGCAAATACTATTTAGTATTCAGCAGGATAAAACTGAATTTCATATTGAAAAGAATAAAATGTAAAAAGTTTTAAAGCGAATAAAAGTTGAGCAGCTCTCAGATGTGAACTGTAGACTAAAATACACAAAGATTATTGAAGAAAAAAAATGAAAGAGTTTGAGAACAGGTACCAAACCTTGGAGATTCAGTGGCAAGCCTTAAAGAAAACCCTGATTGATTCAACCACAGAGGCATGTGGTGAGGTTGTCTGCAAGGATAAAAAAATAAGAACTCCATGGTGAACACAGGAACTTAAAGAAGCAGTGAAGGAAAAGAAGAAAGCATATCAAAAGTTCCTGGCATATAAGTCAGCTTGTGCTCTTAGAGGATACAGAGACAAATGTAAGAAAGCTAAACGGCATGTAAAACTAGCTAAACAAAAGTCATGGGAGGACTTTGGCAATAACATAGAAAATAAATATTAAGAAAATATCAAAATATTCTGGAGGTTGTTGAAGAAGCTTAGAAATGGAGGAAAGAGTGCTGTAAAATTAGTTAGAGATGATAAAGGTGATATGAAAACTGAAGAAAAAGATATCTTTGAAGTATGCAGTAATTACTTCGAAAAATTGCTAAATTATACAAGGAGTGATAGCACAGTGGTAAAAAACACTCAACAGGCATACAGTCAGGAATACATATCCATACTTGAAGTAGAAAAGCCATCAAAGGCTTGAAATGTGGAAATGCAGCAGGAGTAGATGATATTCGACCAGAAATGCTGAAGTATGGTGGTATAAAAGTCTTACAGTGGCTGCACTGCATAGTTCAGAATGCCTGGACAGAGGGACGAATTCTGATGATTGGAGTAGAGCTCTCATAGTACCCATATATAAAAAGGGAAATAAAAGTGAATGTGAGAATTACAGAGGTATATCCCTACTGAGTGTTCCTGGTAAGATATATGCAAGTATACTTGAGAAACGGTTGAGAAGAATTGTGGAAGAAAAGCTTGGTGAAGAACAAGCTGGATTCAGGTCAAATAGAGGTTGTCAGGTTCAGATCTTCACTTTACGACAAATAGTGGAGAAATCATGGGAATACAACAAAGATCTATATTTAAGTTTTGTCGATCTGGAAAAGGCATATGACAAGGTGCCAAGAGAGAAGCTATTCAATATGCTACATTTATATGGTGTCAATGGGACATTATATCAAGCAATACTTAATCTTTATTTGAGTTGTGAGTCAGCAGTTAGAATTGAAGGAAGTACAGGAAGATGGTTTAATGTTAAATCTGGTGTGAGACAAGGATGTACATTATCCCCTCTGTTATTCATTATCTATATGGATCACATTATGAAGGAAAGGAAAGTGGTATTAAACATGATATCAGAATTGGAGATATTAATGTCAGCTCTTTGCTTTATGCGGACGATGTTATACTTCTAAATAAATTCGCTATAGTTTGCAAGATTCCCTGACTAAATTGAATAACTGTTGTAATAGATATGTTATGAAGTTCAGCATTAAAAAGACAAAGACAATGAAAATAGGTAAAATTGTTGAAAATGTCAACTGTGTTGTGAGCGGGGAACCTGTGGAACAAGTAAAACATTTCAGCTACTTAGGCACAATTTTTTGTGAAGATGGTAAATTAAAAGTGGAAATAGACAACAATCAACAAAGCTGGTATCGCAGGAAGTCAATTGAATAAATTCATATGGAATAAGAGAGAAATTAGTCGGAACACTAAATTAGCTGTATACAAGACAGTGTTCAAACCAGTTTTAACTTATGGATCTGAAAGCTAGGTCAAAAGTAAAACACTTGACCAAAGACTAGAGACCGCAGATATGAGAGTCCTGAGAATGATTAGGGGGCATGAACAGATGGCATCAATGGCAATATCATATTAAAAACGAGTATATTAGTTAAGAACTCGACATTGTCGGCATTCAGGAATGCATTAGTAGAGCTAATCTCACGTGGTATGGTCACTTAAACAGAATGGGAGAGGAAAGATTAGCAAAACAAGTGTTCTCTGCCAGGTTGGCAGGAAAACGACCCAGAGGAAGACCAAGATATAGGTGGATTGATTGATATGGTACAATGTGCCTTATACGATAGAAATATAAGATTTCATGTAGTACTATCATTATTATTATAGCATTATTAGAAATATCGATATCCAACTTTGTTGCTCCAGGAACGAGGAATGAATGTAGGAAGACAAGTAGTGTGATAGGAGAGAATGAAAAAAGATATATATGAATGAGAAAATAATAGTTGATTGTGTGGAAGGTGTGAGTGACTGTGAAAGTTTAGGAAATGGTTTTGTTTGGGAGAGTGAATTTAGATTAAGAGTGACTGACCTGCAGAGGGAGATAGATGAGTTGAAAGAGGAGGTGGAATGTCTTGTGAATGAGAGCAGAAGTATGAAAGATAAGATTAGGAGAATGGAAGAGATAAATGCAAGGCGAATCAGAGTAGGAAAGAGAGAGAATTTAGGGAGTATGAGTGAGAGTATGGGATTGCTAGAAGAGGAGAGAATGGAAACAGTAGAAGAGAGGGAATGAGAGAGAGAGGTATGGGAATGCTAGAAGACGAGAGGATGGAAACAGTAGGAGAGACAGAATGAGAGAGAGATATGGAAGTGCTAGAAGTGGAGAAAATGGAAACAGTAGGATATAGGGAATGAGAGAGATGTATGGAGTGCTAGAAGAGGAGAGAATGGAAACAGTAGGAGAGAGAGAGGTATGGGAATGCTAGAAGAGAGAATAGCAGTAGAGGAGAGGGAATGAGAGAGACCTATGGGAATGAAAGACGAGGAGAGAATGGAAACAATAGGAGAGACGGATTGGTAAGAGGTATAACGTATGGCAACTCAATGATCCGTGGTGTTCAAGTTAGGATGCATTAGGAGTGTTTGCCAGGAGGAACAACAGAAAGGGTGGCTATAGCAATTAAGAGAGGTGAAAGGGTGGATGAGATGATTGTGATGGTAGGAACGAATGACTTGAGTGGTAATGTAAATCGGGCAGCGAGAGATATGAGATTTTTGCTTGAGACTGTACAGAAGAAGACAGAGAGAGGAAAAATAGTGTGCATGTTGCCTAAGTATGATAATGATGAGCTGAGCAGAAGAGCGGTGATATTGAATGGCATAATAGCAAGAATGTGTGATAAGAGAGGACTGGTATATGTGGATGCTTGTAGTGCATTTGAGGAAAGAGAGGAATTGTATGCGAGAGACCGTTTACATTTGAATGAGGAAGGACGTAGGCATCTGGAGAGATTGCTGTTCTCTTTCTTGGGAGAAGGGAGATGATGTCAGGTAACAATGAGCCCAGTGGAGTCTAGAAGGGATAATGCTGGGTATAGAAAAAATGACATTTATATGCTTTACACTAATGCTGGGAGTATCCGGAATAAGGGAGAGGAATTGGTGGCGCAGATAGCATCAGCCTGACCAAAAATTATTGCGATCACTGAGATGTGGTTGACAGAAGGGGATATAACAACAGGAATAGAAGTCTCTGGGTGTAGCATTTTTCGTCAGGATAGGAGGGGAAAGCGTGGTGGTGGTGGGGTACTGCTTATGAGAAGTGATGACCTATGTCCTCTAAGAGTGGAGGCTTTGGAAGAAAGTGAGACAAATGATTTTGAGAGCGTATCGTGTGAGGTAGATGTAGGCAAAACAGGATATTCAGTGGGGTGTTGCTACAGACCCAGGAGCACAGAGGATGGGGACCAGGAGATGTTTAGACAGCTAAGTTTGGCAAGTGCAAGAAGAATGATTGTTATGGGAGATTTTAACTTCAGTAGTATAAATTGGAGAGAGGAAGATGCATGTAGCAATAGGGGAATGGAATTTCTAGAATTCTTGAGGGACAAATGTCTTAGGCAACATGTAACAGAGGGAACAAGAGGTTCAAGAGTTTTGGATTTGGTTATAGCATCAGAAGAGTTGATAATAACTGAGTTGACATCTCTCCCACCAGTTGGAGAGCATGACCATATGGTTTTGACTTGGAAAATGAATAGACATGCAGGAGTATCAAAGAGATGGGAACTTATGTGGAATTATAATGCAGGTGATTATAATAGTCTTAGACGTCAACTTTGGGAAGTTTCATGGAGGAAGGAATTGGAAGGCCGTGATATCATTAGTGCATGGGAAATTGTGAAAGAATATTTGTTAGCAGCAATGGTAAGTTGTATACCATGAGTGAAGAAGAGGACACAATTTGGAGTAAAGTGGATGACAAACAATATTAAACAGGAACTACATGCGAAAAAGAGAATATGGAAGAGATATACGGAGACAGGTGAAGAGAAGATGCATGAAGAATATAAGACACAGGCCAGAAGAGTGACTAGTGTGGTAAGGAAAGCGAAACTGAAATATGAGAGGAGATTGGCCCTAAGATCCAAAGAAAATCCTAGGGAATTTTTTAGCTATGTGGCCAGTAGGAGGAGAAATGACTGTGGAAGAATGATATTGTGGGATAAAAATGGGAATAGAGTGACTGATGCAGAGGACATAGTAGAATTGTTCAATGAACACTTTATTGGAGTATTTCATCCTACAGGAATCAGTTTTAATGCTATAGGGATAGGGCTGGTTCAAGGTGTAGAGGTACAGGAGGAGAGTGTGTTTCAGATACTGAGTACTCTGGATGTCAGTAAAGCTGTGGGACTGGATGGTATTTCACCACGAGTTTTTAGAGAATGTGCTAGGGAACTGACAATGCCTTTGACCTGGCTTTTCAATGAAAGTCTGGCTTCGGCAAAGGTGCCCAGGGAATGGAAGGAAGGTAAGATAGTGCCATTGCATAAGGGTGGTAACAGACTGGAAGTGTCTAATTATAGGCCAGTCTGTGTGTCATCAGTAGTTGTTAAGATCTTGGAGAAAGTAGTGAGGGACCGTATACAGCATTGGGTAGATGAGAGTAATGTTATCTGTGAGAATCAACATGGATTTGTGAAAGGACGCTCTTGTTTTAGCAATATGCTAGCCTTTTATAATAAAGTTACAAGAACATTAGATGAGGGAAAGGCATATACTGCAATTTTCTTAGACTTAGCGAAGGCATTTGACAGGGTGCCACATGATAAGCTGATATTTAAGTTGCAGCACATGGGTCTGGATGTCAGATTGTTCAACTGGATTCAGGATTGGCTGTCCGATAGGTATCAGAGAGTTGTGTATGGTGGAGTAGTTTCAAGGAGGCAGAGGGTTACAAGTGGGGTCCCACAGGGCTCAGTACTAGGACCTACATTGTTTAACCTTTATATCAATGACACTGCCAGTGGATTGCAAGGGGATATTCAGTTGTTTGCAGATGATGCGAAGCTGGGAAGGAGTATTAGTAATAATGCAGATGTGGTCGCCCTGCAAGAGGATTTAAATAAGCTAGATAGATGGGCAAATGAATGGGGATGTCAGTTTAATGCAGCAAAATGTAAGGTCTTGAGGTTTGGGAAACATCGATGGGACACTGCATACTCTATGGGAGGAGTTATACTGGAGGAATTAGGGGAGACAAGAGATATAGGGTTGACGATTGATAGAAACCTGAAGTTTAGGGGACATATTGCAAAGGTGGTGAAGGTAACACAGAGAATTGCTGCAATTATGAGAAGGACACTGACCTGCAGAGATAAAATGGTTATCATTCCGTTGTATAAGTCTCTGATCAGACCACACTTGGACTACTGTTCTCAGATTTGGTCCCCAGGATTTGAAGGGGATAAATTAACTGTGGAAAGGATACAAAGACAGATGACAAAGATGGTTTCAGGACTGTACAAGGATAGTTATGAGGATCGGCTGAGGGAATGTGGACCGCAAAGTTTGGTGGATAGAAGGAGAGGTGATATGATTGAGACTTTTAAACTGTTGAGAGGTGGTTACAGGGTTGACACTGGGGAGTTCTTTTGCTTGGTTGAACAGTGGGAAGGAGTAATGACAAGAGGCCATCCCTGGAAGTTATGAAAGGAAACTGTGAGCAAGAGGGTAAGGAGTGGTTTCTTTGTGTGGAGGCTGGTTGAACCGTGGAATGCATTGCCTGATGGAGTGGTGGGAGCGAGAACGGTCAATGAGTTTAAAGAGTGGTATGATAGGCTTTGTGTTTCTTAGGGGGGACCTCCCCTCGATGAGTCTTGACAGACTTTATGTTCTTAGGAAGGACCTCCCACGATGAGTCTTTTGACTCCATGGAGGCCTGAATAATAATAATAATAATCACATCCTGTACACTCCTTGAGGGTACATTTCAGGAATTTGATGATGATGAGATTTTGTCTACAGAATTCAACTATCTTTTAGGTCTGTAGAAAACAAAAAGCTGCTGCTGGATCAACCATTATCAGAAAGCATTTTATTACAGGCCACCATGTATGATTGCTCAAAAATCCAAACTATTTAACATTATGGATTTATAAGCAACTTAAAGCAGTTACTTTTATGATATGAAGAGTAAAAGTGTAATGAAGAATAAAAGCTTAGTGTAATTTGTCCTACTTTGTAGAATAATGTGATATAAAAGTACTGTGAAGTAATGAGCTATATTGCAAATGATAGTTAAATATATGCCCACATCATATTTCTGAGACCTTATTGTGCCCACAATAACATTTAATCTTGGAAAGTTATAGCATGAGATTGTTTCATGCAGATCCAGACTCCTTATTTGTGATTCATTAATCTTAAATACCACAGTCTAGATGAATACCAAAGTCACATTCTAATGAATTCTGCTTCACTCTTATTGCTGTAGTTCTTTGTAAACGGCCCTGATTGTAATGCAGAAATATGCATGACAATCAGGGCTGTTGCCAAATTAGATCCCATCCTGAGGCAAACAATTAAATATTGCCCATGATGGATTATAAGACAAAAATATAAGAAATCTTATATGATATAAAATATCATATAAGACTTTCTTACATGTTCTTCTTTTCAACACAAAATTCAATTTTATCCTGCTCAAGACTAAATGGTGAAATGGTGATCACTTCCAGTTTCAAATCCACTGTACACTCTAGTGAGAAAACTCACTGTCAACAATAACATAGTCAATGAAACCTTTTTTATTCCCTGTCTCTTCTCTCCATGTGAATTTGTACACATTTTTATGTTGGAACATTGTCTTAGTAATAACCAATCCATGTCCTGAGCAGAAATCCAACAGTATTTGCCATTATTATTAGCTTTTCTATTTTCTCCAAATTTTCCCAAAATATTTTTGTATGTCTGAGAATCATTTATTACTCTGCTATTTAGATCCCCAACAAGGACCAACTTTTCAGTTTTCATTATGTCAGTTGCTTCTCTAAAGCCTCAAAAAATTCTTTGACTTTTACCTTGGTAGAATCTTCTGTGAGACCATAGGCACAAATAAGTTTGATTGTCCAGTTCCCTCATTCTGATATTTTGCTCACATCATTCTACTTGATACTGCTTGCCATTCAAGAAGATTAACCTCATATTTAATGTTGTCATTGCCTGAATATAATATTTTGTATTTATTGCTCAGAAAGAGCTCACCTGTTTTTGTCTTTTTTGATCTGGTTCTTATCCAACTCCTCGGCTAGCTTAATTTCTTTGCCATCTTATGTTGATCGTACCGATCTTGAACTCTGGTGATGTTGAGTTGGGGTGTGTTTTAGAATTTGTTCCAGTAACTGACTTTTCACTGTTCACCCTTGTTCCCTGGTGAAAACAACTGGGGCCTTGTTTAACCGGGCAATGCCCCAGCTGGCATGAAATTCTGTCATGTTGCACCATCATTTTATATTGTGGTTTAAGCCAATAAGAATACAATTTGGTCGGCTAAACCAAAATTGCCAACTTATCCTCATTTGTTCACTATCCAGGTAGATACTTAACAGGGTGCATCATGAGAAGGTGAGGATTGGACATTAGGTCAGAAGCCCTGGTCAGTTCTCCTCATTCTTTTAAAGGCTATATGGAAGTCTCCTCTGAGTTATACAGCTTTAACTCTTAAGCACCCCCTTAAAAGCAAGGCTGGACAGGAAAGAACAATGAAGTCATCCCTGATAGCTGTAAGAAGATATTTAAACAGGATATAAGTGACTAGATTTTTGCTTGGAGAGTGGTAGATGAATGGAATTGCTTGTCAGAGGTTGTTGTCTGCTTTGTCAATGAAAAAGTTGATGGAAAAGTATGATAGGCACTCTGTCAATAATGGTTAGAATGGGCATCTCACGAGTGTTTGGAGTTCCTGGATATGCACATGTAATAATGATAATAAAATTGCAGGCTACCTCTCTCCCCCCCCCCTCTCTTCCATAGCATCAGAGGGTACTCAGCAGGACTTCATTTCTTGTACATTCTATTAAATGTTGGTTACATGCTTCTG
The DNA here is from genome assembly GCF_054136105.1 of Typopeltis vanoorti. Classification (NCBI taxonomy): domain Eukaryota; kingdom Metazoa; phylum Arthropoda; class Arachnida; order Uropygi; family Thelyphonidae; genus Typopeltis; species Typopeltis vanoorti. The sequence continues at coordinate 68,804,751 of NC_143549.1, read as the reverse complement.
ACAGGAGAAATGTATTATGCAGACATAATAAACTGATTTAAGAAACCCTTAGTGTAATTTGTCCTACTTTGTAGAATAATGTTAATAAACATTGTTAAAAAATTAACAACACATCTAAGCTTTTCTGACTTCAGAAAATATTACCTATTTAAAAGAAATCAGCTAATGGCTTTTATTCCATTATAAGGGAGTGGGCGAGGTAATTTTAGTCCTAACTTTTGGAGACTGAGTGGGCAGTTCAATCTCCACCAGTAGCCAATCAGATAGCTGCCCTATGACTATCATCAATTATAAACAGCATCCGATGAAGAGACGAGATGACTGATCACTGGGTTCAATGATCAATTTTTTTTGAGTTTACAGGATGAAAAACCCACTTGCCCATGCCAGAGATCAATTAACTCGGGAACTGGCTGAAGAAAGGCATTGAAAAAGAAATAGAATTGAACCTAGGCCTTTCTTTGGGCAACCTAGCATTGAGGAAGCAAATGTTATTTCCGCTGAGCTACATAGGACTATTATCTATTTTATAAATTGGAAAAAAAATATAGCATGAGCACATTATCCATAAAAACTGTATGTGTGTGTGTTTGAAATAGATCTAGTATAACTGCAATATAACTACAAAAATAAAAAATATTTATTCTTATAGTTTCTTCTTTTTCTTCAGCTTCGTTCCAAATGAAGTGGGGTCACTGCAGCAGATCAATCTCTTCCATTCAGTTCTGTCTGAGGCCATGTTCTCCTCTAGTCTCAGGTCCACTCTCAAGTTGTTCAGCCATTGCTGTTTAGGTCTCCCCTTACTTCTTTTGCTTGGTGGCTTCATCTCCAGCACTCTCTCCTTCCCACATAACTTTTGTCTTGCCACATAATGTGACCAAACTATCTCAACCTTGTTTCCCTAATTCTGCCAGATATTTGTGTTACTTTCTTTGTTCCCAAATTGGTGAGTTTTTGACCTTGTCCATTACTACACATTTCATAGAGACATGCATGATAAACATAATAACTTTTTTTGTAATGGTTTCACACATTCGCTGGCCCAGTTGGCTGAGCGGTCAGCATATCCGCTCTCCAGCCAAAAGGCTGCAGGTTCAAATCCCACCAGTAGCCTGCATGGATGTTTGTGATTGTGTGTGATAATACTAGTGGTGGTAGTGGGCGGTAGATGCCATTGGTGTGGATGATGATGATGGTAGTTGCAGTTCGTTGTAGTTGGTGAATTTGAGTGGTGGAGACAGAAAGTTGTAGAGTAGATGCCTTCCCTCGATGAGTCCTTGGACTACCTGGAGGTGTCACATAATAATAATAATAATAAATAATAATAATAATAGAACATGTAAAGGAAACTAGAGTTTATTAAATACTCCTATCACCTAACAAAAAATTCTACCACTTAATGGATATAACAAAACCACAATACAGAAAATGACTGATAATTAACATCCCTGTCAGACTGCAATTTGCATATCTGAATATGCAAATTGCAGGATCTGAATATCCTACCTAAAAGGAACTTCTGAACAAATAGCAAGGACTCTCTGCAAGTATAATTTGTATACTACCTTCAAACCAGCTCGAAAGTAGTTATCTTCTTTCTTACCACCTATTAAGGATAAATTATCATCTCTGTCCTTGCCTGGCATTTTTCAAATACTCTGTTCTTGTCATCGTTGCTACTTTGGACAGACTACTGTTCTGTTGAGATTAGAATTCAAGACAACACCAAGATTATATAAGATTTCGGGGAAATCAGATGGTTCAGGCCTTTATTCTTCTGCCATCAACACTAGACACAGAGCTCAATGGAATCAAACAAAGATGTTGCACAACAATAGGTTTAAATCTGATCAGCTGTTTCTAGAATCATGTGACTGATTAAGATTAAAATCAATCAAACAGACTGTATACCTTTTGGGAGGTAACTGCTATTAATCAGTTATAATTTTTGAATTATATATCAACTTTGTTCCCTGGAATTTAAGTGTTTCCTCCTAATTATACAGCTACGACCAAGAGTAGTGGAAGTATGCACATGCTGTATGACTCATTCTTGTGTTCATAATTTAAATGTTGTAGCTAATTCTTCTTCTTCTGCTTTTTCCCTAAATGATGCTCATGATATAAAAGAGTGAAATATATAGGGGTATTTAATAAATTCTAGTTTCCTTTACATGTGTGAAAACATTATTTAATCTTGTTATACCACTTGCAAGTCTCAGCATTCTCATTTCAGCTACGTCCATTCTTTTCTTCCATTTATTGGTCATTCGCCAGGTCTCACTGCTATACATCAATGCTGGTCTTACTACCATTTGGTAGATCTTTCCTTTTCACTGTTAGACACTTTTGTATTACACAAGATACCTCAAACCTTCTTCCAGTTTGTCCACCCTGATTGAATCCTCCTCTGAGTCCAGGTGTCTAGCACTTTTTGACGCATGATTCTAGGTATGGAAACCTAGACACTTGTGACATGTCTGTGCCCTGTAATGTTATACTCCCTGCTGCTTCACTACAAGACATGTACTCTGTATTATTTCTCCTTATCTTTATACTACTATCTTTCTTGTTCAAGTCTTTATTCTGCTTCTTGATCAGTCTTTGTGCAAATCATCACATTTGGGTACACATCATTGTCCATGGTGATTCAGTTCTTACCATCTCTGTCAACACATCTAAGAGCATAACAAATAAGAAGGGACTCAAAGTTGACCTTTGATGAACCCCACTTTTATTGGGAATGCTTTAGTGGTTCCTGCTCCACATCTCATCCTTATTTTGTAACCATCATACATGTCTTGTACAAGATGTACATACTTTTTTGGGATCATTTTCTTCCTCATTCTTCTCAACATCCCTTTTATTGGGTCTATCAAAGGCCTTTCCAAATCAATGAAGACCAGAAAAAGTTCTGTTTTCTCTCTCTCTCTCTCTCTCTCGGTCCCTTTCTATGAGCTGTCTTAGAGCAATGATTAGCATGTGTTGTTTCCACTGGGGGATAAACCCAAATTGCTCTATGCTAACTGACAACAAATCTTGCAATCTCTTCTCAATTACCCTTTCCTATATCTTCATAGTGTGACTCATGAGTTTAATTCCTCTATAGTTACTATAGAACTGGATATCAACTTTGTTCTTATACATTAAAATGAGTATACTCTCTCTAACCATTCGCCAGCATTTTTCAGTTTCAATGATTCTGTTAAAAGTATTATTTAGAGTCACTCCCAATCACTTGGAAATTTACATACTTCTATGGGGGATCCAACTGCTTTCCCATTTTTCATCTTTCTCAGTGCTTCTACTTCCATGTTATGTTAGGAATTGGTCCCATTACCAGATCTCCTTTATTCGACTAGTTTAAAATTATTTTAACAACGATTCCATTAAGGTTAGTTTATGTTTTAAGAATTCTGCTATTATTTCTAACTGAGAAATAATTACACATTATATTGTATATATATTATACATATTGTATAATTATATATTGTATTCCTTTTAACTGTATTATTATTATTATTATTAACATCTGCCCTCCATGGAGTCAGAGACTTATCAATGTGAGGTACACACATTGCACACAATGCTCATCCAACAGGGCCTTAAACCGATTCAATGTGTCTAAATTCACAACATACACACACACACTCAGGCAATGCATTCCACTTATCAACCACTCTCCATGCAAAGAACTTACTTCTCACTCCTCTGCTCACACCCTCCTTATACAGATTCCAGCAATAGCCTCTTGTTCTATCCCCCCCCTCCCATTCTATGAAATATCCCCTCCATGTCAACCTGATAACAACCACTGACTATCTTATATGTCTCAATCATATATCCCCCCCCCTTTCCTCCAATTCACAAGCCTTTGCTACTGACATAATTCTCTCAATCTGTCCTCATGCTCCACATTCCAAAGACCATTGACCACCTTTGTGAATCTTTTCTGGACCCTTCCAACATATCCTTGTCACCATGAAAACCCGGCAACCAAATCTGTGCACAATAATTCATATGATGCCTGATCAAGACCTAATACAATGGCATCATTCATAACCGCTTATATATATAAAACTAGTGTGATATGTATTATGAATAAAAACAACATCAAAGCAATTTATTTAATTCATAAATAAATTATGTTTTAGCAAGAGCATAGTGCTAACTACCTATTGTCTTCGTTGCATCTATAAAACACAAGAAATGGATCAGACTTTCCCAGAAAGTCTTTTTTGTCTAGATGGTATGCTTGAAATTTCATTATGGCAATTTCCTAAATAAAAATTAAAGAAATAAAACTTCTTGTGTGTAAGCAAAAATTACTTTTTTCTTTCTTAGTGGTTAGAAACTATCAATTGGATAACAAATAAACTTTGAACAACTTTAAAGTCTTATAACCTTTTTACTGATGAGTGCAAAAAGAAGAATATTGCCTCACAGATCATAGTCAGTAAGCTAGAGTTTCATATAATATATGAGAATATAACATAACACATGGATATATTAGTGTACATAATCAAGCATATCAAATTGGTTTTCAACAAAATTTACATTTACATTTTAATTTTCTGCCTAAAGCTAGAAATAGTTATAAGCAAATTATCAGTACATCCATAACTGATTTTCAAGAGACCAAAAGAAGGAACCATGCATTATGTCCAAATGACAGCTGTGATTTCTTCATCATCTAGTGGCTGTAAAATTTGTCCTGCCCTACTTCCACCTCTTACATTTGGCTGGGTCTGTTGCATCATTATCTACAGAAAAAGTATATGTTCTGGCTTCCTACTTTTCCTCAAATTCTTGCATTGCTGATCTCAGTCAATGTCCTTCTGCCATTCTACACAAGCAGCATTCAATCAAATGTACTTTTAATATTTTGATAGACAGGATTACAAGAATCATGTCCAATCTGAATAGTTAAGGTCACCAGATGACACCCCCCCCTCCCATGCACACCATAATTGTTCTAAAGGTTTGAACTCTCCAGAATTGAGTACTGTTGTGTTGCTTTGGTATTTTTGTCCAGCAGCTTGAAAATTAGTCCATTTTCCATTTATTTCTAAGAAAATAAATCTTCACCATCAAATTACTATTTTATGGTGAAGATTTATTCATTCATTCTGAACTAATGGAGGAATCCATTAATAGTCAATAATCACTTCCTCAGACATGAAACGTAGCATCATCCGAGAAATTAGGCTTTGCTATTTCAAACAGGTTTTCAAAGGAAATATAGACAGGGAAGCTCCTGAGAAACCATTAACCGAGAAAGAAAACTGATGAAATCAGGAAGTTTGAGTGCCTGGGATCCATTATTAATGTGAACAATTATTGTTCAGAAGACATCAGAAGAAAACTTAGGAATGGCTAAAACTACAGTTAGGGACCTGTCTAAAATCTGGAAAGGATGGGTCTATCTCCACAGGAACAAAGTTGAAGATTGTAAAGGCAGCTGCTTTTCCAACGGCAACATATGGATGTGAGAGATGGAACCTAAAGAAATCTAATAGGAAAGAGATAGCTGCTTTTGAGATGTGGTGTTACAGATAACTGCTGAGGATATTGTATACTGAAAGTGGTCAAATAGATAGGTGCTGGAAAAGATTGGCAGAACTTTAATGCCTTAAAGAACTGACAGAATCAAGCTGAAATACTTTGGACACATTGAAAGGATGGAAGGAGGACTTCTCAAAACAGTAAAAGAAAATAAAGTTCCTGTAAAAAATGAAGGGGTAGACCCTCAATGAGATGGATGGATAGTGTATCTGGAACTGATCTTCAGAGATGAAGCCTTCAGAAAAGAATACAACAGGACCACATGGAGAGGACTGTTGTGGCACATCACTGAGGTACAGAGTGACTATATGACATCTGACAATGTCCATTAAGCAGATGGATGGATTTCACACATTGCTTTACCTTTAAACAACTAATAAAACTACAAATCCATCCAACCACTGAATATTGTTCTCTTATTAGCAGTGGCATCTAATAACCATAAAAATTTTTGAATCGGTATTAAGAGATTGCTCTCTTTAGTACTACTGAGTATCCATGAGCCACCTCTCACTGCTTCACTCCACTCTCTCTCTCTCTCTCTCTCTCACACACACACACACACACAGTTTCTGCTGGTTATTTATTTATTTTTATTTTTTGCAAATATTTTCCATGTTCCTTAGAAATGGTATCTGTAGTTCCAGCACCCAGCACTCTTCTCTAAATCTCCTAAGCTGCATGCAGTGGTTAGTTCCATGCCTCTTCAGTGTGTCATTCAAGGGCTGAACACCAAAGGTTCAGAGAACAAATTTTTCTTCCTCTTAATTCATTCAATCTACTTGCCTTGCTATCGTTTAAAGCAATCTCCCTTTAACATATTTCATAATGAATATAATCTTCACGTCTTCAAATTATATTTATTTACTTAGTTGCTAATATTTCACCAGTTTTATACCCAGCATCTTCAGAGCACAAGCAGTTCGTAACAGTGCACATACAGCAACAATTGATTAATAATTTTTTATAAATTAAAGATACCAAGAAATTATATACTTGGTTTAATCCTTTATCCAAGTGTAAGTAAACAAAGTTTGCGCCTGAAGTATTTTCAGGACTGGGCAACTTGTGGTCAAGGTGGTATGACTTCACATCACTTGTCTTAGTATCCCATAATGCAAAGCACATCTTGCAGAAATGTATAATGCTATGCATTATGGGAAGGGTCACTACCCAGACCAGTTTCGACCTTTATTGAGGGCTCATCAGTGGGAGCCAGACCAAGAGGTGATACCAAGGTTGAAGTGATGCTAATTACTTAATATTAAAGTAATGCTAATTACTAAGTAAATACTAAGACAAGTGATGGTATGACATCACTTGTCTTAGTATTTACTTAGTAATTAGCATTTACTTAGACAAAAGGTGGTATGACAAGTCATTCCACCTTTACCACGAGTTGCCCCAGTCCTGAAAATACTTTGGAAGAAAACTTTTTGCTTACACTTGAATAAAGGATAAACTAAGTATATAATTTCTTGGTATCTTTAATTTATAGTATAACCAAGTGGAAAAACTTTCAACAACTTTCAATAATTTTTTATGTTTTTTAAAAGCAGATGTCATAACAGATCTTCCTGTCTGACCATAGTATGACAGATCAAATGTACAGGGCACATCATATATTCTTGGATGTAATAAAGGATAAAGTTTGTCTTTTGTTAATCAGATTCAGGTTGCTAGTTTGATATATGGTTTAAATGTGGTGTGGAGCTTATATTTATTAAGTATTATAGAAATGTGCTCTGAATATATGGAATATTAACAGTTTTACTGTGATCTTGCATATTAGGGAAGTGGAATTTTTGGGAGGATTATTATTTTATCTATTTTCTTAGATGATAGCCATTAGCTAAAAAAGTGTCACAAAAGATAAAGGAGTTTGGTGGTAAGAGCAGTATCATTGCAACAGACAGCTCTGGCTCTGTGTATTACTGTTTATAAGGTGACCATATTAGTTTGTTTCTTGTTTTAAAAGTCTTTCAGCTTTTTTTTTCAACTAAATTTGCATATTTGAGTCTATAGTTCATTTCTGAAAGCTGTTTGACTGAGATTCTTTTTTAAAACCTTTGGTAGATAATTTTTCCCCATGTGATATTCCCTATGGTGATCACTTCCTATTTTAGATCCTCTATATACTCTTTGTAAATAAGCATGAAGATATACATGGTGTTTCAGAAGTGTGTTTTTGCAGGAGAACAGAGAATAACTCAGAAGACGTACAAAAGTTGAGTAAGTGTCATAATGTAGTGAAACACATCAATTTTTGGTCACATACGTTGGAAAGGATCTAAAAAAAAAAAAGACTAAGGATCGTAAGAGGCAAGTGGGATATGAGGACAGATGAGGAATGCAGTTTGCAAAACCTTGTGAATAGGAGGAAGAGAGGGGGATATGATTGAGACATTTAAGTTGGTAGAGTTGTTAGCAGGTTAATGTGAAAGAAATTTTTCATAGAATGGAGATAGAGGGGTAGAACAATGGGACATACATGGAAGTTGTATAAGGATGTGAGCAGGGCATAATTAAATTAAATTAAATTAAAGCAAATACATTGCATTAATTTAATTAATGAGTTTAAAGCATGGTTTGAGAGACTTTGTGCATAACAGCATTTGCCTTCTGCAATGAGTCATTTAATTACATGGAAGGCTGATGTTATGAATAATAATACTGATGGACTGGATAATGCTGTGATTGTTTGTGTAAATATCTTCTAGTATGTGTAGGCTTTCTATTTATAGAAGGCCTACATAATATACATCACAAGAAACTATGTTTTCTATTTATAGAAAGCCTACACATACTGGATAAAGATAATGAACTATTTGGAAGGCACATGACTAAAGTATCAGGACAGACAGTTATTTGATTATTTTTCTCCTGTGAAGTGAATTTTAGGATGTTGGCTATTTAAATACACTAAAAACGTATCTAACATATATGGACAATCTGGCGAAATAGCAAACAGTTCATCTACATAGCGCAGCCAAACCACTGGGTTGAGTATGGCTGGGTTGGGTAATGGTTCTCTAAGTATTCCATGTAGAAATTGGCTAAAGAGCAAGGGGGAATAACTCATGACAGTCCCATCAAGCTGTTTGTATACTTTTTCTTGCCATGTGAAACAACCAGCATGTACCGTAAATCTGAATAATACAAATATGTCTGGAGGAAAATGAGACTATCAAAGCAAGGGTCTCAGTTACTGGTACATAGTAAATATTGAAGTAAGAGGGGGGGGGGAATCTGGAAAGTTCTGATAAATATCTAGAACAAAAATGATATTAAAGCAACTGATATAACAAGAAAGAACATATGAGGATATAAGAATATAAGAACACAAGTTATCTTCATAACTCTGCTACTAGTACGTTCTTTCTTGTGGTTATATCAGTTTCTTTAATATCGTTTTGTTCTAGGTGTTTATCAGATCTTTTCAGACCCCCCCCCTCATAATCTCAAAGCTAATCATTGCCCGAAATTTTTAGAATATGGTTTTATAATATACTTTTAAAGCAAACAGAATTTTTTTTACAAAGGAGGAAGAGTTACCTGTGAGGGGAGGATAAGTGATTTAACCAACTGTTTAGCAAGTATGCATGCATAACCATTTAGATTATCAACAATTTGACTTAAGGGATGGGGCTATCAGGTTTGTAAATTGTTGGAGCTATACCTGCAACTTAACACGAACTGTCAACACATAAGCCTTTCTGCACATCAAATAGGCTATTTTAAACATAAGTGAATAGTTAACTGATATTTTGGTGACAAATGTACTCTAAATCTCTATGAAAGAAGGTTGTTGATAAAGTTTATGAATTTAGTGTTGAACTGTGGTTAAGGTTTGATTAACATATATTTTCTAATAGTTTTAAAGAAGGTGGTAGAATTAGATACCAATGTAGATAATCCCATAGAATAGGGGTTCCCAAACTTTTTCGATTCACGGTGCCCTTAGTGTATCAGGATTTTTCCACGGCACTCACAGACAGCACTCACATAGGCCAACCTAACAGTTTCAGTGTGCAATTGTGCAGTTAGGTTGGTTAAGTTAAAAAAAATAAATGAAACAGTTATTTCAAATTCACAAACAATTTATGTAAAAAAGTATCAAATAAGATTTTCATTTTGCATCAATTTTAATGATCTTTAATTCTTGGTAAAAAAAAAAAGTATAGTTTTTAGCACAATTTCATATATAAAAAAATTGACTGGCATATTTTATTAAAAATCAAGTAATTAATTAATCCTAAATTAAATTATTTCAGTTTTTATTAAATTATTAAACTAACAAGTAAAATAAAATTAAATTACATATACTTACATATTAAAAATGTATTTTTTTGTTTAAATTTATTTCACTATAAATTTACAATTCACACTTCACTCTGTAACTTACTAGACAGAAGGCAAACTAACCGGTCACTGTTCACAAATCAGATAAAGATGAACCAAAAACAGGAACACATGTTTTATTAATGCAATAAAACACGTGTTCTATGGCTACCCTGCAACAGGCCAACCCATAATAAAATTTTAAGACAGGTCACGGACGCCCATGACCGTGGGATTACAAATTTTAATTTGCAATCCCACGGTCATGGGCGTCCGCAGGGGTGTCCCTGACCCCCACCCCCTGCAGACGCCCATGACCGTGTGATTGCATTTTATCGATGTATGCAAGTTTTGAGAGGGCATAGTGCATCAGCACTCATCTTAATTGGTTCAATGCAATTAATTGCAGGATAACTTTGAATACTTCTACGTAGAGTGGGAGAACAATCTGTTTTATGATTGATTAGAAAACAACAATGAAGGAGAATGCTATATTTGGTTGGTATATTTGAAATATTCAAAGATGAAAATATGTGACCCATCATTTATAAGACGTGAGAATAGGAAGGAATAAGTGCGGGTAGAAACACTTTCATTAATGGTAAACGAATAATTAATAATTATCATTTGTGATATGTGTGTGTCCTATAAGTTGCTGGGTAGAGCGAATAGCACGATCATATAAATTCTAAACATGAATAAGTGAATTTATGATGGCATAATTAAAAAAAAAACTTATGAGAGAGAGAGAGAAAGAGAGAGAAAGTATTGCAGGAATAAATATGGTTTGATGGAGCAGCAAATTATCTCGTAAAATTTGTTGCACATGTTATATGTATTTCTCTGGTTTGTGTATATTTCGCTCCATTTTCCAAGAGTTTTATTTTGTTTACTGAGACTCAGTATACATAACATCTGATCATTATCGGAATTATCCACACCTTCGGGAATCCTAAATTCATTAGTTTTTTTTTAGTATCAGCGGTTCTTCTGTCTTATCAATCTCACATATGCTGGTATTTTGTTGTAGATCAACAACGTCTTATAATACATAGAATATTCATTTTTATTCAGGAACAGATATTTTTTATGTTGTTTCCGAAGAATAAAAATAAAAACTAGAATAAAACAATAAACAAATAAAGACTAGAATAAAAATGTCTCTATATACCGTTAAAAAACTTTGCAACCTCAACAGATGCTATACTGCACAAGCAAAAGAAAAAACAATTAGCATTTTTCTCCTAACATCCACTTTCAAATTTTCAGTTCCAGAAAACGTGTAACAGCTGTTTGTAATAAAGCCATTGGATATACTAATCTCTCAACTCATGACAACATTCAATTGGATCGGTTGACACAATAACCAATCACCGCCGCTAGGTGCTGAGTGAGCTCAAAATTTAAGCTCACCTAGTCACGCCTACTCAGCGGTTTAAAAATAATACAACACTAAGAATTTGACACGCTTTGCCCTCTTTACATCTTTTCGAATGGCTCAAAGTTATATGCATTTTGAAAGCACACCCAGGCAATTAACGCGAATGTGACGCAATGTTTACATGCCAAAAAGTGCCTTCTTCGTAAAGCACTAATACTTTATTATATATATAGAAAGTGTGGCTATGGCAATTAAGAGGGGGTGAAAGGAGGGATGAAATGATTGTGATGGTGGGCACGAATGATTTGAGAGGCAATGTAAATCGGGCAGTGAGAGATCTGAGATACTTGCTTGAGGTTGTACAAAAGAAAACACAGAGAGGAAAGATTGTGTGATGCCCAGGTATGATAGTGAAGAGATGCTTGGAGGGCATTTGAAGACAGAAATTTCCTCATTCAAATGTATGCAAGGGACTGCTTACATTTGAATGAGGAAGGACAAAGGCATCTAGAGTGATTGCTGTTTTCTGAATGAGTTGGTGTGTCAATGCAGGGAAACTAGAATTCCCAGGGTGGATGGTAGCAGGGTTGGCCTCTTATGGGAATGGGTACTTGGGGGAAGGGGTCCAAATCAGGTAACACTGAATCCGGTATGGTCTAGAAAGGATAATAACAGGGATAGAAGCAGTGACATTTTTATGCTTTATACTAATGCCAGGAGTATCCAAAGTAAAGGAGATGAATTGGTGGTGCTGATAGCATCAGCCTGGCCAAAGATTATTGGGTCTCTCTGAGAAATGGTTGACAGAAGATGATATAATAATAGGAATTGAAGTAGCAGGGCACAGCATTTTTCGGCAGGATAGGAAAGGAAAACGTGGAGGTGGAGTACTGCTTATGATAAGTGATGACTTATGTCCTCTAAGAGTGGAGGCTTTGGAAGGCAGTGACACTAATGGTTTTGAAAGTGTATGGTAGCAGTGGCCAAGACAGGATATTTAGTGGGTGTTGCTACAAACCAAGGAGCACAGAGAGTAGGGAGCAGGAAATGTTTAGGCAGTTGAGCTTGGCAAGCGCAAGCCGAATTATTGTTATGGGAGATTTTAACTACAGCAGTATAAGGTGCGAAGAGGAAAATGCATGTAGTAATAAGAGAATGCAATTTCTAGAATTCTTGAGGGACAAATGTCTTAGGCAACATATAATAGAGTGAACAAGAGGCTCAAGAGTTTTAGATTTGGTCATAGCATCAGAAGAGCTGATAATAAGTGAGATGACATCTCTTCCACCAGTTGGAGAGAGTGACCATGTGGTTTTGACTTGGAATATGAATAGACATGCAGGAGTATCAAAGAAAAGGGAACGTATGTGGAATTATAAAGCAGGTGATTAAAATAATCTTAGATATCAACTAGGGGAAGTTCCATGGAGGGAACTCAGCTTCATTAGTACTTGGGAAATTGTGAAGGAATATTTGTTAGCAGCAACAGTAAGCTGTATTCTACGAGTGAAGAAGAGAACACAATTTGGTGTCAAGTGGATGACAATATCAAACAGGAACTGCAGTTAAAAAAGAGATTATGGAAGAGATATAAGGAGAGGGGTGAGGGTAGATGCACGAAGAATATAAGACACAGGCCAGGAGAGTAACTGGTATAGTGAGGAAGGCAAAACTGGAATATGAGAAGAGATTGGCACTAAGATCCAAATGTGCTTAAAATGAGCTGAAAAAGTACATTTGGTGGCCCACTGAAGTAGTCAGGTGGTCACAGCAATTTCTTGTGCACACACTCAAAAACGAGAGTGGTCTGAAAAGTTCTTGGCCTAACAATGAAAAATCAAATTTATAATTATAAAATGATTTTTATTTTTGAACATAATCTCCCTTAAGACTAATACATTTATTCCAGCACCATTATCCCGTCTCTGTAGTGGTTCTCAGTAAGATCTGCAAAATACCCTTCTATAGTTGCAATCATCCCTTGATTCAAAGAAAAACACTTCATTTCACTTCAATTCCTGAAACAGATGTTTCTTTTTTCTAGCGCCTTGGGGTTGAAGTGAAATATTCCAGTATTTTCACTGAAATGGCACTTAGCCCATGTGGTTTTAGAATCAGACCATTGATATATTAATACAATGATAGGAAGGACATCTAACGGACACTAACTGTTTACAAACCACTAACTGTTTCGCTTTTAGTAATACATAATAATACTAGATGGTGCTTGAAATCAGAATTTTAATAGAGTCTATTAAACTTTAGATTGTTCTAGTCACTGCAGTGCAGAAGGCAGTTGTTTCTCAGCTCGCTGTGCAAACAGACTTGAGTGTCGCTCAGTGCATCAATGTAAATATAGTGAATGGATTGTTCTAGTTATTTATCGAACTTTCTCGGTACTTTGTCTTTATATATAAATAGCTGTCTCCATGGCCTTGATTTATTGAAGATCAAACCAACTGAATGGAACCAATTGTGATCAAGTAAACTTTTAAAAGTTGTTGTTGTTCTTATCTTCCTAAAAATGGACAAGTTTTTATTGAACATTAATAAGCATAATAGGAGTGAAAATAAAGAGGATGCACCACAAACTAGTGATGTGGGTATGAAGAAGAGTGGAAATGTTGTAAATATGAAAACAGTTATTTGTATTTTGGCTTGATATCTGTCGATGTAAAGCCAAAATACAAATAACTGTTGTCATATTTTTAGCTTACTGGGAAGCATGCATTCCTGTGCCAAAACTGTGTATGTCAGTTTTGGCTCCAGAGTGCATGTGTCCAAGTAAGCTAAAATGCCATTTAGAAACCAATCATCGAAACATGGTTGGTGAACCTTGTGACTATTTTACTAATAAGTTAAAAGAATTAAAACAACAAAAAGATGCTTTTTCTCAGCAGGTGTCAATACCAATCAATGCTTTGCTAGCATCATACAAGGTTGCATATAGAGTTGCGAAGTGTAAAAAGTCCTATACCATCTCTGAACAACTAATTCTATTGACTGCTGTAGATTTGGTTAACATTATGATCAGTGAGTGTATGTGTGTGTGGAAACTGCTTTCAAAGGTGCCTTTGTCTAACAATACTATCAGTTGCAGAATATAGCTATTGCAGAACATCACTATCAACAATAACATAGCCAATGAGACTTTTCTTAAATTTACATAATTCAAAAATATCAGGGGGAAATTTATACTTGATTAAATCAAGAGTGTCTATAAGTGCTACATTAGTAAATAAGGAAGTGACATCGAAACTAACCATTATGTCTGAATCTTTTAGGATTAGATTTTTAACCAGTGTTTTGAAATGGACTGAATTTTTTACAAAAGTAGAGGTTTTGCTAGTAAGGGAGGCAAGCGACTTGGCTAAATGCCAGGTCAGTTTATATGTGGAACTATCTATGCTATCGACTATGGGGGGTAGGGGGATATTAGTTTTGTGGATTTTTGGTAATCCATAAATACAGGGTGGTTTAACATGAATTGGTTTTATTTTCCTGATGATTTCTTTGGGCCACGATGTCACTTTTTTCAGTAATTTTCGGACTTTTTTCTTTTGAGACATCGTAGGGTCTCGATGTATAATGTGATACGTGGAACTGTCACATAGGAGATCTTGCATTTTTCTGTTATACTCTTCTTGATTCATGATAACTGTTGCATTTCCTTTATCGGCTTTTATAATAATAATAATATTATTATTATATAACTTTTTCAGGGCAGTTATTTGCTTACGTGGCATATTGCTTTTTGGAGGCTTAGCCTTGTTTAGAATACTTGCTATATCTAGTCGCACATTATTGGCCATTGCTGGCTGAAGATTGTGGATACCCCATTCTACTTTCATCATGATTTCTAGTTTAGGAATTTGTTTGGGCATGACGATAAAGTTATGTCCTAGACTGAGAGCGTTCTTGGCTTCTTCAATGAGTGTTTCCGACGATAGGTTTATGACACGTGGTCTCAAGAGAGTTTCTTGCCGAATATAGTAAACTATAAAGTATCGGCGACCACTAACGTGAGCTAATGCAAGTGACCCTAGCATGTAGTGCAATACCGGAGAACTCGCAGCAAAGTCGGTAAAGTTCTGATTGCTATTCTTAGGTATTTTCCATAATGTAAAAACACATTTCCTAGGAAATGTATGTTGTTATTACATTATGGTGGGGAAACTCGTATAGCAGAGTATATAAGTTCTTTTCGCTATACACTTTGGTATTAGGTCTAGCTACTCACTGATGAAGCCTCAAAAAAGGCTGAAACCGGTCTGGGTAGTGACCTCCCCTACCTGAGTTCTACGTGCTAGGGTCACTTGCATTAGCTCACGTTAGTGGTCGCCAATACTTTATAGTTTACTATATTCGGCAAGAAACTCTCTGATTCCAATCTTTGAGTTTCTTATTCGGTTTTAAAACAATGTGGGATTTAATATCCCCTTAATTTAAATAATGTTTACAAACTATTATTCTGGTTTCTAGTTTTGGGCAGAGTATGCTTGCTAAATTCACATGTATTTTGTGATAGATGTTAGATGCTACCAATTCTTAAGAATTACATATAGTACATCAATGAAATATTGATTTACTTAAAAAAATAATAAATAAATTACAGTGTGTTTCTTCTAAAAACCAAACACCATTAAGGAGCAAAAGATAATTTAAGTATGAAAAAATATACGTACAGAAAAAAGTTTGAAAACTTACTTTGCAGGAACTTAGTTCTTCTGCTATTACTGTAAAATTTATAATGAAATAAATATAGAATATTTAGTATAAAGAATTTTGAGCCAAAAGTTTGTATGTTATTACTAAACTGATTATATTTTAAGAAGCCACATTTCATATTTTACACAGATAAATAACACTTTGGGGCAAGTGAATAGAAAACAGCAAGAATGCCTAGTTTTCCCCTACATGAACTTAAGTAGAAATTTAAACTTTTCATGCGATTTTTTTGCCTTTTGGACCCTGCTAGCGCTGAGTCAAACAGCCTGGTTTAGGGGCAATGCAAATTCTCATGCATCTTTGCATAACACAGACAGATATCCTATCCAACCACATGGAACTATTCACATTCTGCAATATACTAAGCACCACCTCCAGTTCACCTACATCTAGTCTCACATTAGTCCCATCTGTAACACCTGTCAGTGCAATATATCCCCACATGAATAATACATCCTTGCAAAGTAATCACTCAATAATTCAACTATTCCATCTGCTTCTGATTCATCTCTCTACCATGATCATTCTTCCTTTTACTCACTACACAGTGAATCAATCTGAAATTTCCTTTAGCTTGTTTAACTAATTTCCTCATAATCTGATTTTGCTTTCCTTAGTAGCTGGTTACTCATTCCTTTATATACCATATACTGCTCATGACTATGTACTTACTAATCATCTTTTTCTTTATGTTTCTTCTTACAGCATTTTCTTTTTTGCAGCTCCTACTAATTTCACTCATTTAACCCAGACATTCTACTCCAGACAATTAACTTTTAGCATTCAATTTCTTTGCCCCTCATGCACCTTTCCTCCCATATGTACCCATATCTCAAGTCTTCATCCCCCCCCCCCCCATAATAATCCCATACTTCTCTCAAACATACCTTGATCAATTCCTAAGCACTGCTAGCATTCTCATTCCAAGCTGTCAACAACGTTCATTATAATCACTGGATCTGTCATTCCACACATACCCTTTTTAACTGAAAATTCTATATGATTATCTATATCCCATGTTAAGACTGCATGATCACTCACTACAGTCAGAGCCAAAGTGGATTAGTTATGGACAAATATTTTGATGTTGACACCAGGTGAACATCCAAACTTTATGTATCTTCTATTACATTCTACTCCAGACAATTAACTTTTAGCATTCAATTTCTTTGCTCCTCATGCACCTTTCCTCCCATGTACCCATATCTTAAGTCTTCATCTCCCCCCCCCATAATAATTCTCATCTTATACTCACTGAACAAATTTACTAATGTGCATGTCCATAGTATATAGCAGCACACACACAACATATATTTCACTGTGTTGATTCTATTTCATATCACACAGACTCAAATGCACTATTTCATTGTCCTTGCCTTTCTGATGAATTTCTACGTTAGGTTGTGATTCTCCTATTATCATTAGCTACACACCTCTTCCCTGCAAATACAATACTGTACATTCTATCCATAAACCATATTATCCTCCATCAACCTCATCACCAGTCTCACTAATACCAATAATTTTTGGAAAAATTGAGCTAAGTAGTTGTAGTAGTAGTAGTAGTAGAGCTAAGTTGCTTGCAGATGTAGCATGGAATTAAGAGTTGGCTAAAAAGGAGATCAATGTTGTTTGAGTGATATTCAAGAAATATCTAGTAGAAGTAATGACTAAATGTATTCCAAGGGTCAGAAGGTTAAATGAGGCAGGTGTGAAAAGAATGAATAAAGAGATTAAGCATGTAATATAGAAGAAAAAGGCATTATGGAGGTGACATAAGAGGAGCGGTAATAATCAGTTCCATGAGGATTACAAAGAGTAGGCAAGGAGGGTGCCTCAGTTTGTAAGGGTAGCAAAAGTAAGGTATGAGCAGTAATTAGCTAATGAAGCCAAAAAAAAAAAAGATTATGGAAGGACAACAATGATTGGAGAGCATGAAATAAGAACAGCTGCAGAGGATAAAGTTGAGATATTTAATGAATAGTTGATAAAGGGCATTGATTCTTGTAAATGTCACATCAAGGAGAGTTTGAGAGCAGTGGATAATGATGAGGAGAGACTGACTATAAGTGAGCACAAGGTGTATGGGGCAATGAGCAAACAACCTAGATGTTTAATAAGGTTGTGTGCCTTGATAATATATTACCACAGATTTTGAAATTTTGAAGGAATGTGTCAGGGAGTTGACATCTGCCATAACATATTAGTTTAATATGAATCTTGCATCAGGTTAGGTTCCAAAGAAGTGGGAGGAAGACAAGATTGTGTCACTTCATAAGGGAGATAACAGAACTCAAGCATCAAATTATAGACCTATCTGTGTGTGTCAGTTGTTGTTGTTGTTGTGGTTAAAGTTATAGGCTGGTGAGAACCAGGATCCAGAATTGGGTTGACAACAACGATATTATCTTTGATGAACAGCATGGATTTGCTAAAGAAAGGTCATATTTTAGTCATCTACTTATTTATTACAATAAGGTGATGGCTTCATTGGACAAAGGAGATGGATACACAGTTATATACTTAGATTTTGAATGACTTTTAATGGGATTATATTGATCAAGTACATATAATAAACAACTATGTTATACCAACTAGTTTCACCATCTAAGGCTGTTGGCATCTTCAGGGTACATAACTGATGTGAGGCACTAAAAAGTAAAAAACTATTACAAACTATAATCAACCGATTCCAATTATATTAAACAAAGAACAGAGTGCATACAATACATGCAGAGAGCGTGCATGATCTCACTTGTTGTTATTTAGGAACGTACTATAGTTGGCACTGTAATTCAGTTCTGGCAAGTTGAGAGATCTAATAAGGGTCTTCCAGATCATGGGTAAGATTAGTCCTTGGTTCCTGTTAAGGTTTCGTATGCAGCGGGCAACTGTTGTGACCTCTTTAAAAATTCGGGAGCAGAAGTCCTCCTCTATGTAAGGAATTGTGCTTCTATCCTACTCTATGGTATGGTTCGTTCTTGAGAAATGAAAAGCTAACCCCGATTTTTCTTCTCTGTTATTATTGACGTCACCTATGTGTTCTTTTTGCCTAATTTCAAGGCTCCTTGAAGTTTGGCCGATGTAATTCAAGCCGCACGAGCAGGGTATGCTATAAACTCCAGCATATTTGGAGAAAGGATGGCTATCTTTTGGAGATCTTAAGAATTGTCTAATCGTCTCTGTAGGTTTAAAGGCCACTCTTATTTTATGTGGTCTAAGGTCGTTTCTCAAGAACAAACCATACCATAGAGTGGGATAGAAGCACAATTCCTTACATAGAGGAGGACTTCTGCTCCCGAATTTTTAAAGAGGTTATAACAGTGTTGCCCGCTGCATACGAAACCTTAACAGGAACCAAGGACTAATCTTACCCATGATCTGGAAGACCCTTATTAGATCTCTCAACTTGCCAGAACTGAATTACAGTGCCAACTATAGTACATTCCTAAATAACAACAAGTGAGATCATGCACGCTCTATGCATGTATTGTACACACTCTGTTCTTTGTTTAATATAATTGGAATCGGTTGATTATAGTTTGTAACAGTTTTTTACTTTTTAGTGCCTTACATCAGTTATATACCCTGAAGATGCCAACAGCCTTAGATGGTGAAACTAGTTGGTATAACATAGTTGTTTATTATATGCACTTGACCAATATAATCCCATTAAAAGTCATTCCAGAGCTTTTTGGTCAAGAAAATTAAACGTTTTTTTAACATACTTAGATTTTGCAAAGACTTTTAATAGATTATTACATGATAAGTGGATGATCAAACTAAAGTATATGGGGTTGGATATTAGACTAATGCATTGAATTGGAGATGAATTATCATCATCATCATCATCAAATTCCTGCCATGTACCCTCAAGGGGTGTACAGGATATGACAGTACTACATGAAAACATTACATCATTACTAACTTCCTATCTACAATTTTCCTCCAAATCAGTCTGTTACTTGTCAAGACTCCAACATTATCAGATCTTATATTTCTATCGTCTAAGGCACTTTGTACCGTATCAATCCACCTATATCTTGGTCTTCCTCTGGGTCGTTTTCCTGCCAACCTGGCAGAGAACACTTGTTTTGCTAATCTTTCCTCTCCCATTCTATTTAAGTGACCATACCATCTGAGATTAGCTCTGCTAACGCATTCCTGGATGCTGACAATGTCAAGTTCTTTCCTAATATCCTCATTTTTAATATGATATTGCCATTGATGCCATCTGTTCACGCCTCTAATCTTTCTCAGGACTCTCATATCTGCGGTCTCTAGTCTTTGGTCAAGTGTTTTACTTCTGACCCAGCTCTCAGATCCATAAGTTAAAATTGGTTTGAACACAGTCTTGTATACAGCTAATTTAGTGTTCCGACTAATTTCTTTCTTATTCCATATGAATTTATTCAATTGACTTCCCACGATACCAGCTTTGCTGATTCTGTTGTCTATTTCTATATTTAGTTTACCATCTTCAGTAAAAATTGTGCCTAAGTAGCTGAAATGTTTTACTTGTTCCACAGGTTCTCCATTCACAACACAGTTGACATTTTCAATGATTCTGCCTATTTTCATTGTCTTTGTCTTTTTATTGCTGACCTTCATACCATATCTATTACAACAGCTATTCAATTTAGTCAGAGAATCTTGCAGACTTGTAGCGGATTTATTTAGAAGTATAACATCATCTGCATAAAGCAAAGAGCTGACATTAACATCTCCAATTTTGATATCAGGTTTAATACCACATTCCTTCATAATGTGATCCATATAGATAATGAATAACAGAGGGGATAATGTACATCCTTGTCTCACACCAGATTTAACATTAAACCATCTTCCTGTACTTCCTTCAATTCTAACTGCTGACTCACAACTCAAATAAAGACTAAGTATTGCTTGATATAATGCCCCATTCACACCATATAACTGCAGCGTATTGAATAGCTTCTCTCTTGGCACCTTGTCATATGCCTTTTCCAAATCGACAAAACTTAAATACAAATCTTTGTTATATTCCCATGCTTTCTCGACTATTTGTCGTAAAGTGAAGATCTGATCCTGACAGCCTCTATTTGGCCTGAATCCAGCTTGTTCTTCACCAAGCTTTTCTTCCACAATTCTTCTCAACTGTTTCTCAAGTATACTTGCATAGATCTTGCAAGTGATGATGAATTGAGATGAATTAGCCTAATTCAATTGAAAATCGGCTATCTGATAGGTATCAGTGAGTCATGTATCGGGGAGTAATATCCCAGAAGAGGAAAGTCACTAGTGGTGTGCCTCAGGGGTCTGTTTTAGGGCCATAGCTGTTTAATCTGTATGTTAATGATACTGGGAAAGATTTGGATGGAGATATTCAGTTGTTTGCAGATGATGCAAAGTTTGGACGAACTATGAAGAGTAGAGAAGATGTTGTGACCTTACAAGAAGACTTGAATAAATTGAGCGATTGGGTATAGGAATGGGGATGTAGGTTCAATGTTGCAAAATGTAAGGTTTTAAAATTTGGGAAACAAAGATCGGATATAGAATTTATGCTTGGTGGGGATATATTGTCGGAGGTGGAGGAAATAAGAGATTTTGGGGTGATAGTGAATAAGGATCTGAAATTTAGGGGACACATTGCCAAAATTGTGAAGACAACACAAAGACTTCTGGGAATGATGCAGAGGACACTAACTTGTAGAAGTAGGGAGATTCTTGTTCCATTGTATAAGGCTTTGATTAGGCCACACATGGACTACTGTGCCCAGATTTGGTCACAGTAGTCCAAATAGAGATATGATAGAGACCTTTAAGTAGTTAGTAAGGGCTTGTTATAGGATCAATGTTGGAGAGGTTCTATAGAAAACAGTGGGAGATCAGGGGAGAACCAGAGGTCAACCCTTGAAACTGTATAAGGAAGGTGTGGACAAGGGAGTGAGAAGCAGGTTTTTTGCATGCAGATGTGAATGATTGGAATGCCTTGCCTGAGAGTGTGGTGTCTGCAGAGAATGTGAATATGTTTAAGGCAAGGTATGATGAGCAGCAAAGTTAGGGGATAGTTAGGGGACACAGCTAGATGAGTCTTTGAGCCCATGCGGTCTTAGGATGATGATAATAATAATAATAATAATAATAATAATAATAATAATGCACACTCTTCATTCTTATTCCTAATGTTTTTGGCATTACTGTTCATGAAGTCCAATATTCCCTTGCACTCACAACTACCTCTGCATCTTATAAAAAATATTCTATTGAAATTTGAGAGCTAAGAAATTATATTAACTATTTTTTTTATCATTATACTCTCACTTATGCAAAGAGTATCTGCATATAAGTTAATATGTATCTCCCCTAACTGTGATATGGCACTTCCAAACTCACTAAACAATTCAAGTGTAATCTATTAGTCATATTATGTTTTTTTTCCATTGAATATTGCTCCATATATCTACAAATTGCACATCATTTCTTCTGCACAACTAGCACACTGACTTGTCTGTAATTGTTGCTCTTCTTCTTCTTAATTCACTCCAACTCCCTGGTAGTGTAAAATAATAATAATAATCTCTTATCGTAGATTCACCTATCTCTCTCTCTCTCTCTCCTTACTATTCCTCTCTATCGTGTATGTATCATACAGTGATATCAGTGGAACTAGCTGTATATCCAGGAATGAGCTGTTGTGTTTATATACAAATACTAGAAGTGTAAGAAACAAGGCAGATGAAATGGTTGCACTAATTGAGTCTGTTCACCCAAAAATTGTTGGAATAAGTGAGACATGATTAGATGAGGATGACATCCTGGCAGGAATAGAGATGGAAGGGTAAGATGTGTTTCGTGAGGATGGGGTAAAAAGAGAGGGGGGAGTGTTATTGATGATAGAGAAAGAGTTGAGTCCATACAAAGTAGAGATGCAAGAAAGAAATAGTGCCAGAGGTTTTGAGGCAGTATGGTGTGAGATAGAGGTGAATGGAATGAAATACTTGGTTGGATGTTGTTATAGACCAGGAAATGTGGATGATGATGATAATGAAATGTATAATCAAATTAGCCAAGCAAATAACAAAAGAGTGATCATTATGGGCGATTTTAATTATGACAATATAGACTGGAATGATGAGATATCAACTGGAAGTAAAGAAAATGAGTTTCTTGAGTTTTTGAGGGATAACTACCTCAGACAGTATGTAACAGAGGGCACATAAGGATTGAGGGGTGTTGGATTTGGTCATCTCATCAGAGGATGTAATTATAAACGAAGTGTCAAATCACCCACCAATTGGTGAGAGTGACCATGAGGTGATTACCTGGGTGGTTGCCAGCAGTGTGAGGACCTCTCTAAGAAAAGGATATATGTGGAGCTACAGGGGGAGGGGGTGATTATGAAGAGCTCAGGAGACAGCCTGCAGGCAGAGCATGGAATGAGGAGTTAGCTGGAAAAGAGATCAATGAAGCTTGGTGGATTTTCAAAAACTATCTAGTAGATGCAATGTCTAAATGTATTCCAAGGGTGAGAACATTAAATAAAGTAGTTGTGAAATGGATGAATAAAGAGATTAAGCATGTGATACAGAGAAAAAGGGCATTATGGAGGCAGCATAAGAGAAGTGGAAATAACCAATTCCATGAGGACTACAATGACCAGGCAAGGTGAGTGACTTGGTTAGTGAGGGTAGCTAAAGAGAGGTATGAACAGCAGTTAGCTAATGAAACCAAAAAGAATCCTAGGGAGTTCTTTCGATATGTAGTCAGCAAAAGAAAGAATGATTATGCAAGGATGACATTGATTGGAGGAAATGGTATAAAGACAGCTGTTGCAGAATGTGTGGTGGAGATACTTAATGAGCAGTTCATAAAGATCTTTCAATCTTGTGAATGTGACTTCATGGAGAGATTAAGAGCAGTCGATGATGGGGAGGAGAGACTGACTGTAAGTGAGCAAGAGGTGTTTGGGGGAGTTGAGTAAACTAGATGTAAATAAGGCTGCGGGACTTGATAATATATCACCGCGTATTCTGAAGGAGTGTGCCAGAGAGTTGACACCTGCCTTGACATATTTTTTTAATACAAGTCTTGCACTAGGTCAAGTTCCTGAAAAGTGGAAGGAGGGCAAGATTGTGCCGCTTCATAAAGAAGGTGATAGAACTCAAGCATCAAACTATAGGCCTATCTGTGAGTCAGGTGTTGTAGTTAAGTTGTTTGAGAAGCTTGTGAGAACTAGGATCCAGAATTGGGTTGACAACAATGGTATTATCTTTAATGGACAGCATGGATTTACTAAAGGGAGGTCATGTTTCAATAATCTACTTACTTATTACAATAAGGTGACTGCTTCCATGGACAGAGGAGAAGGATACACAGTAATATACTTAGATTTCACAAAGGCTTTTTGATAGATTACCACATGATAAGTTGATAGTCAAACTAGAGTGGATGGGGTTGGATATTAGATTGGTGCACTGGATTGGATACTGGCTATCTGATAGGCAAGTTGTGTATGGGGGAGCGATAACCAGGAAAAGGAAAGTCACTAGTGGAGTGCCTCAGGGGGTCTGTTTTAGGGCCATTGCTGTTTAACATCTATATTAATGATATTGGTGAAAATTTGGATGGAGATATTCAGTTGTTTGCAGATGATGCAAAGTTGGGATGAACCATGAAGATTAGAGAAGATGTTGTGGCCTTGCAAGACTTGAATAAATTGAGTGATTGCCATGGGAATGGGGATGTGAGTTCAATGTTGCAAAATGTAAGGTTTTTAAAATTTGGAAAACAAAAGTGCAATGCAGAATTTATGCGTGGTGAGGATATATTGTCGGAGGTGGAGGAAATAAGAGATCTGGGCATGATAGTGGATAAGGATCTGAAATTTAGGGGACACAGAGCCAAAATTGTGAAGACAACACAAAGGCTTCTAGGAATGATGCGGAGGACACTGACTTGTAGAAGTAGGGAGATTCTTGTTCAATTGTATAAGGCTTTGATTTGGTCACACATAGACTATTGTGTTCAGATTTGGTCACCTGGTTTTCAGAAGGACGAAGAGATGTTGGAAAGGGTCCAAAGGCGACTGACTAAGGTAGTTTCTAACCTCAGGAATGTCAAGTATGAGGAAAGATTGAGAAGATGCGACTTGCAGAGTCCAGTGGATAAGAGGAAGAGGGCAAGATATGGTAGAGACCTACAAGTTAGAAAGGAGTTTAAGACTTATGGTGGTGGTGCAACACTAAGGCCATAAGTCTTGAAACACATTCAGGTGCAAACTTGACTTATTTGTCTGTTTGCTTACTTGGGAAGAAGGATTAAAACCAAGGTTATAAAATTACTTGGTATCTTTAACTTAGTAAGGGGTTGTTATAGGATCAATTCAGGAGTGGTTCTACAGAAAATAGGAGATCAGGGGAGAACCAGAGGTCATCCCTAGGAGCTGTGTAAAGAGGGTGTGAGTAGGGGAGTGAGAAGCAGGTTTTTTTCATGCAGAGTTGTGAATGATTGGAATGCCTTGCCTGAGAGTGTGGTGTCTGCAGAGAATTTGAGTGTGTTTAAAGCACGGTATGATGAGTTGTGTGTGTTTGATAAAAGGACCTCCTAGATGAGTCTTTAACTCCACGGGGTCTTGGGTGATAATAATAATATTCTTCATGCTATTGCTCTCCACTGTTCTCTCTTATATTCTTATATAAAGATGTTTTAGGAAGTGTAATATGACTGTTATATGTTTGCTAATGTGAATCAACTGTTTGCAGTTTGCATGAAATGTTTGTTTATGATGTTGTTGCTCACCATCTCTCTCTCTGTGTTTTAATGTTTTATTGTGAATTATAAACTGTTTCTAATGCATTACCAGAATGTGTTGTTAATGCAAGTAGTGTAAGGATTTTAAGATTCTATATGGTAAATATGTTGACAGTTGAATGAACCTCCCATGAAGGGTGTAATAATAATAATAGTAATATACCTTTCTCTTCCCTGCTGTGCTGCTTAGCAAGCAATACTTTAATTGCTCAAGTTTTTTGGCTCATGAAAGACTGTGTAGATACTCAACATCTTTCACCACAACTTCCATGTTGAGTATCTACACAGTCTTTCATGAGCCAAAAAACTTGAGCAATTAGAGTATTACTTGCTAAGCAGCACAGCAGGGAAGAGAAAGGTATATTATTATTATTATTATTATTACACCCTTCATTCCTGTGAGCACTTGTCAGCACTCACATTTTTGTGCCTGTTATCAATGGTATTCACAACTTCGCTGTCTTGCTTCTGAAATTTCATACTTCTGACACTCATTTTCAAAACATTTCTAACAAGTTTTATTTCTAGTCTCATTTCTATAATAATCTATGATGCAAATATATTTAGTTAAGAACAGAGTGCTCATACAATCTTTTTAATTTAAAAACATATGCAAGTAACACTAAATACTGATAAAATGACTCCAATGTGCATCAAAGCACTACCACAATGATAAAGAATTATCTGATCTACTTATAAAAAAAAGTGTCACAAGATCACAAAGTGAATGGCCATTGCCATCAGAGAGCAACGAAAATTCACTTGCATCATTCTTGCCATTCAAGAATGATGTACCTTTTTTGGGGTTTCTTAACAGGTCATCATTGTTACAGAACAATGATAACAGGAAAAATGACAGGGAACTTCTTGATTTCTTACTTACAGGAGAAAATGAAGTACTTATAAGCATTTTTAAATATGTGCATATTTTAACATTTTTTTCATCATTATCATAAAATTCCTGATACAATACCCTCATTGGATATACAGGATACTATGATTAAATCTGCATCAGTACTAGTTACCTATCAAACAATTCTTTCCAAATTAATCTGTTATTTGCCAGATTAATTGTGTCCAATGCATGATCACATCTAACATTTTGGTCACCTTTAGGTAGGAGATGAATTTCATTTCCTGGTGTGAGACCAATGCCCTGCTTACTGGAAGCCTGAAGTTGCTTGAAAAAATTCATGACTAGTTTTTTGAAGAGATTTTCCAGAGTATGTAAATATATCTGCAAATATAAAATTAATAAAATTTTTAAAAAATCCTTAGACTATCCATATGTGCTTCAGTCACATAAAAAAAAATAAAAGAAACCATTACTAATCACATCAATCTAGCTAGACACCTTTTTTCCTGCCATCAAACCTGTTTTGCAAGCCTTTACTTTCCCATTCTGTTTAAGTTACCACAATACCTTATATTACACCTGCTCATACTTTTTCAAATTGTTTTGCATCTACTTCCACTTTCTCAAATACTAACAATTTCAAGGTCATTTCTAGTATCTTAATTTTTTATTTTTAATATGATTCTGCTTGATGACATCTGTTCACTCTCTTAATTTTTCTCAGAACTCTCATGTCTTGGGTCTCTATACTTTAACTGTTTTATTTCTAACAAAGAAATAAAACAGTTAAAGTGTGAATTTTAAATATTCTATACCTAAAATATATAGAATCCACCTGTTTGGATCCAATTACAAAATCCTGGTTGACCATGTAACTGGTTTACCACCAGTTACATAAATAAAAGAAAAACCACTACTAATCACATCAATCCAGCCAGATCTTGCTCTTCCTCTGGAAGATCCAAAGCAACTATTTTTTTTTTTATGATTTCATTCTGTCAAAAAAAAAAGTATTGAAAGCAATATGATTAATATGACAGAAGATTTACCAAGGTCATTCATGTAGGAGCACTAAGAAAAGTCAGGTACTATTATCGAGATGCGAAATAAAATGAGAAAAGACAGAGAGTGGAAAACCACTACTCAAAATATACCACTACCAGCATTTAGGATCTCTTCAAGTATGGAAATCTTTTAGCTTTAAAAGACCAAGAAGAAGTAAAATAATTAGTTTTTCAGATCATATTTAAAGTTATATTCTGTTAATTGCTAAGTGCAGGAGTAATATGATTTCACATAAATAGGAGTAAAATTAAGTCTACTGGTATATTTTTAAGTATGTAATAAGCCATAACTCTTTCAAAGATTAACACTTTAAATTCTATCGATATAAATATACATTGATCACGCGTGAACCCAGAATACCACCAATGTATATTTACATCACTAAATTATAAATTCTGAAAATAATAATATATGCTTGAAATTCATTATCAGGCTGTGCTGTAGTTAAATTTGAACCTTCAGCTTCATTATCCATGAGGATGGGTGACTTTAAAAAAGGGAATTTATAGTATATCTTAACGACTGCTCATAAGCTGCATCATGTATGAAACAGTCTGTATTTCATTATTTTACTATATATTTCTAGTAATTTTTGTGTTCTAATCATCTGCATTCTCAACATTCATATAGCAAATTTTTATTTGCAATAACAGTATTGTGTTTATATATTGGACAACCCTGGTTGCAGATACTAAAAGGTAACTGAACATTACCCAAAATGTATGTATAATATTATGTAATATGCCTTGCATTTCAAAAACTGAATGGCCTAATTCAATAATTTACCACAAGACTTTTGCGGCCAATAGTGGATAATTATAATGATGTACCACCCCCATAGGGGTGTACATATAAAATGACATTTTCATCATAATAATAACACACATAAATTTTATTTATAATTTTCATTATTTATGCAACATCTAAGCAATATTTTGTCTGAATCTGTTTAATTTTGAGCACTAAAGAAGTAAATATAAGTTGAAACTAATAAAAAATTAACTTTTTATTATTTTAAAAACCTTGATTTCTTGCAACCCTTTTCTGGAGCCCATACCACATGTATAACCTAAAATTTTTTTCCCAATTAATGGTCAAAGATGCTAACTAAAAGATGAAAAATAATTATTTGGATACCATAGAAATACTGCACAGCAATTTTTTAAATAGAGCTAAAAATGGTCAGGACATAGGGTTCTTTAAGTCCCAGTAGGTCTAGGACTCAAAGTGTTTATACTCAACTAACTACATTTATATTCTTTTCAGTTCTATTCTTGCCCTTCCTTTTCATAATCACAGCTTTCACATGCATATTGGCAAACATATTATTATATAGAAGTGATAAGTTAAATTATATAAGGCAGCTTTAGATTATAAAGCAGAATGACCCCCCCCCCCTTTGTGATGAATCCCAGATAATGCAAAATAGCCTATGGCATCATATTTCCCTCACAGGACTCATGGTGGCAGGGCTCAACAAATATGCTTGCTCATGGCTAACAGATTTTCCCATCTGGTGAGTAGCTGCAGACTGCACAAAATATATTTAATAAAAAATAACTTTATTTTGCTAACACCGTTTATTTTATTTTTTTAAACATAGAGGCAGTACCAGTAATCACATTAATAGAACTCTTATTGCCCTTATTGGGACATATCATTTAAAAAAAAATGGGGAGTGGGAATCTTGGGTGAGTACTTTTTTGTGTGGCAAGTAGGGTTTTGAATAATTTGTTGAGACCTGGCCACAGGGTATGACAGAAGTGATGATAGTGTTCTCTTGAAGACGTCAATGTCAAGAATTGAACATTAGCCCAATCCTGACAGTGTGTTAACACAGAAGGCATTTCCAGATCCAAATGTGACTACCTAGCAAAGAATTTAAATAACCACCAAACTGATGTCCTTCTGCTACAAGAGACTCATAGAGAGGATAACACTTAACTACTTTCCTGAGGAAAAATCTCTGGATATATCTTGATCTCTAACACATTAATCAACCTAAATAAGAAATAGCCACTTACATTAAGAACAATCCAGTTAACTAATTTTAATGTCTACCAAATAAATTCCAATGAAATAATCTTTAGTATCCCTGTAGCAGTTGGATTAATTATCCCAAATGTATATAAATCAATTAATTTTGATGATCTCAATGGTCACAATTCTTTATGAGAAGACCAATATGCTGACTTTCCATCCAGTTAACTGAATCCAAGCTTCCAGTCATCTCAATGAAAAAAAGTGTACAACTCTGCTTTATCCGAACTCAGATGAGAATCACAGATGACTCCTTATCAGCAGAAAAGTACTTAATGGCTTCTCAAATAGTTAATATTGTCTTATCATCTAAACAAGAAATTTGTTTTTCAATTATTAAGTCCATTGCCAAGCATAGGGGGAATTTTCAAAAAGCTGACTGGCAACCTTTTGCAAAGCAAGCTGCTTTCACCTCGAGGTGAATCAACTATGACAGCAACTAAGAACTGTTGTAGGAGTTGCTAAGTAAATGATTCCAAGAGGCTATCAAAAATAATACATTACTGGATGGAATAATGGAAGAGAAAGGTTCTTTCAAGAATTATAAGAAAACTTTAACAAATCGTTAAACTTTGTCTGTTGGCAAGGCTATGAAAGATGAATCTAGACTAAATAATACCAATTTCAAACATTCCAGTACTAAGGCCTAGTCTTTAATAAGACATAATGCTAGCACTACAGTTTCAATTAAAAAAAAAAAACATTATCTCACCAACATTAATAAGACTGCAAAATATATTGTCTCTCTAATGACTTATTCATGTCACAAATGCACTACGAGAGAGAGGTGCAGGCAAGGCTGAAATCCCAGGGAAATATGCCTCCTCACTTATCCCTCTTTCACAAGCTTTCACATCTATGGAACTATCGATGCTCTGAACTGAGAAAGCAGCTGGCCTGTTTAGCACTATCAAAATTCATAAAGAAATGTGGGCCAATGACACTGGCTGCCTAGTATGTATAATGACATCTTAGAAAAAGGAGTAATTGCCAACATGCTTTAAGAGATAAAAAATAACAGCTAATTTAAATCCTTAGGAAGACTCATCTCTTGCTAACAAGAGTGACTCATTGCTTTGCTAAATATCTGCCTGAGACTTCTGTACAACAGGATTTCCCCTATCCACAGCAAGATATCCACAGAGCAGGCTATTTACACCTAACAGACATTGCTGTAATCAAGTGTTTCCTCGATTACCTATACCAAAAATAATTTTGATAAATGACTAAAGACAATCTTTGTTTTTGTTATCTTTCAGCAGCTTATGACACTGTTTGGAAAGGCCTATTTCTGAAATTCCTAACCCTGCTCTCAAAATACTAATCTTGAAAATAATATGCTGTCAGACAGATGGATTCAGATATAATGATTCCAAAAGTAAATTTAATAAGCTAAAGATCTGTGATAGCTACACTTTTCAGTCTATATACATATAACATCCTTAACACTGTCTCACAGAAATTGACATATGCAGATGACAATGGAACTGCAACTAAGAGTACCTCCTTCTACACTGCAGTT
Source organism: Typopeltis vanoorti (assembly GCF_054136105.1). Classification (NCBI taxonomy): domain Eukaryota; kingdom Metazoa; phylum Arthropoda; class Arachnida; order Uropygi; family Thelyphonidae; genus Typopeltis; species Typopeltis vanoorti. The sequence continues at coordinate 68,773,458 of NC_143549.1, read as the reverse complement.
AATAAACTTGCAGGCAAATAAACTTGATGACTACTTTAAACAATGGCTCCACCAACTAAATCTAAATAAAAATAAAGTGACTGTATTAAAATTAAGGGGATATTAAATCCCAAATTGTTTCAAAACCGAATAAGAAACTCAAAGATCGGAATCAAAGAGTTTCATGCCGAATATAGTAAAATATAAAAGTATCGGCAAATACTAGTGTAAGCCAAAGCACGTAGTATAGTACAAACTAGGGCAACTCGTAGCAAATGTGGGTAAAGATCTGATCACTATTCTTAGTATTTTCCATAATGTAAAACACATCTCCTAGGAGATGTATGATGTTACACATTATGGTGGGAGGTCACTACCCAGACCGGTTTCAACCTTTATTGAGATTGAAATTCACAGTAGTAGGTAGACCAAATTAATACTAAGGGTATAGCGAAAAGAACTTATATACTTTGCTATACGAGTTGTCAAAAAGGTGCACCCATTAAATTACTTAAATATAAAGAGCCAATATGCTTCACTTTGGCGATGTAACATTATTTAAATTAAGGGGATATTAAATCCCATATTGTTTCAAAACCGAATAAAAAACTCAAAGATCAGAATCAAAGAGTTTCATGCTGAATATAGTAAACTATAAAAGTATCAGCGAATACTAGCATAAGCCAAAGCACGTAGCACAAACTAGGGCAACTCATTCAAAGATTACTCATAGCAAAGGGGTGCTACACCTTTGCTACAAGTAATTATCATCATCATCATCAAATTCCTGCTATGTACCCTCAAGGGGAGTACAGGATATGATAGTACTACATGAAAAAAAATTACATCATTACTAACTTCTTATGTACAATTTTCCTAGAAATCAGTCTGTTACTTGTCAAGACTCCAACATTATCATATCTTATATTTCTATCGTCTAAGGCACTTTGTACCGTATCAATCCACCTATATCTTGGTCTTCCTCTGGGTCTTTTTCCTGCCAACCTGGCAGAGAACACTTGTTTTGCTAATCTTTCCTCGCCCATTCCATTTAAGTGACCATACCACCTGAGATTAGCTCTGCTAACGCATTCCTGGATGCCGACAATGTCAAGTTCTTTCCTAATATCCTCATTTTTAATATGATATTGCCATTGATGTCATCTGTTCACGCCAATAATCTTTCTCAGGACTCTCATATCTGCGGTCTCTAGTCTTTGGTCAAGTGTTTTACTTCTGACCCAGCTCTCAGATCCATAAGTTAAAACTGGTTTGAACACTGTCTTGTATACAGCTAATTTAGTGTCCCGACTAATTTCTCTCTTATTCCAAATGAATTTATTCAATTGACTTCCCACCATACCAGCTTTGCTGATTCTGTTGTCTATTTCTATATTTAATTTACCATCTTCAGTAAAAATCGTGCCTAAGTAGCTGAAATGTTTTACTTGTTCCACAGGTTCTCCATTCACAACACAGTTGACATTTTCAATGATTCTGCCTGTCTTTTTATTGCTGACCTTCATACCATATCCATTACAACAGCTATTCAATTTACAATTTAGTCAGAGAATCTTGTAGACTCGTAGCAGATTTATTGATAAGTATAACATCATCCGCATAAAGCAGAGAGCTGACATTAACATCTCCAATTTTTATATCATGTTTAATACCACTTTCCTTCATAATGTGATCCATATAGATAATGAATAACAGAGGGGGGGGGGGTAATGTACATCCTTGTCTCACTTCAGATTTAACATTAAACCATCTTCCTGTACTTCCTTCAATTCTAACTGCTGACTTACAACTCAAATAAAGACTAAGTATTGCTAGATATAATGCCCCATTGACACCATATAACTGTAGCATATTGAATAGCTTCTCTCTTGGCACCTTGTCATATGCCTTTTCCAAATCGACAAAACTTAAATACAGATCTTTGTTATATTCCCATGCTTTCTCGACTATTTGTCGTAAAGTGAAGATCTGATCCTGACAGCCTCTATTTGACCTGAATCCAACTTGTTCTTCACCAAGCTTTTCCTCCACAATTCTTCTCAACCGTTTCTCAAGTATACTTGCATAGATCTTGCCAGGAACACTCAGTAAGGAAATACCTCTGTAATTCTCACATTCAGTTTTATTTCCCTTTTTATATATGGGTACTATGAGAGCTCTACTCCATTCATCGGGAATTCGTTCCTCAGTCCAGGCTTTCTGAACTATGCAGTGCAGCCACTGTAAGACTCTTATACCACCATACTTCAGCATTTCTGGTCAAATATCATCTACTCCTGCTGCCTTTCCAAATTTCAAGCCTTTGATGGCTTTTTCTACTTCAAATATGGATATGTATTCCTGGCTGCATGCCTGGTCAGTGTTTTTTACCACTGTGCTGTCATCACTGCTTGTTTCATTTAGCAGTTTTTCAAAGTAATTACTCCATACCTCAAGGATATCTTTTTCTCCCATTTCATTGTCATCTTTATCATCTCTAACTCCTTTTACAGCACTCTTTCCTCCATTCCTAAGCTTCTTCAACAACCTCCAGAATATTTTGCCACCTTCTTGATATTTATTTTCTATATTCTTGCCAAAGTCGTCCCATGACTTTTGTTTAGCTAGTTTTACTCAGTGTTTAGCATTCTTGCATTTGTCTCTATATTCTCTAAGACCACAAGCTGACTTATTTGACAGGAACTTTTGATATGCTTTCTTCTTTTCCTTCACTGCCTCTTTAACTTCCTGTGTCCACCAGGGAGTTCTGATTTTTTTATCCTTGCACACAACCTCACCACATGCCTCTCTGTCAGAATCAATCAATGTTTTCTTCAGAGTTTGCCACTGAATCTCCAAGGTTTGATTCCTGTTCTCAAACTCCTTCATTTTTTCTTCAATAATCTTTGTGTATTTTAGTCTACAGTTCCATCTGAGAGCTGCTCAACTTTTATTCGTTTTAAAACTTTCTTACATGTTATTCTTTTCAATATGAAATTCAAAGAAGTAATTATTATTATTATTATTCCAGGCAACTCCAAGGAGTCGACAGACTCATTGAGGGGAGGCCCTAACATCATTTCAAGAACAACTGTTCGACATTCACACAATATCTATCATACCTTGCCTTGAACTCATTCACGGTCGTAGCACCCACAACCGACTCTGGCAGCTTATTTCACTCATTCACCTCTCTCCAAGTAAAAAACCTAGCTCTAACACCCTTGTGAATCATATTCTTGCCCAGCTTCCATTCATGGCCCCTAGTCCTCCCACCACCAGTCCTATTTTCAAAAATATCTTCTGGATTAATCTTATAGAAACCCTTCAGTAATTTGAATGTCTCAAACATATCACCCCTTTTCTGCCTATCGACCAATTTCCGCAACCCACAAATCTTCAACCTATTCTCATAAGGTTCATTCCACAGACCTGCCATCATCTTGTTCACTCGTCTCTAGATCCTCTCCACTTCCTCCCCATCATGAAGAAACCCTGGTGCCACTGGGCACAGTAGTCCAAATGGGGTCTTATCAAGGCTCGATACAGAGGAACAACAACTTGTTTGTCTCTGAATGTTAAAGTATTTTTCAGAAGTCAAGTGATTTGATGAACTGATTTAGCCACTTTTGCAATGTGCCCCCTCAACTTCAATTCCTTATCCACCAACACTCCCAAATCCCTAGCCTCATCAATCTCCTGGAGTACTGTTCCACCAATGTGATATACTGCTGCTATTCTTTTCCCTCCAAAGTGCCTAACCTTACACTTTGGGGTGAAAATGGATGTCAGTTTAATGTTGCCACATTAAATTGACATCCATTTTTCCTAGCGCAGTCCTCCAAACTATCCAAATCATCCTGTAAAATTTTGACATCCTGTGCACTCACAATTGCTCTACCCAACTTGGCATCATCAGTAAACAAGTGAACACTTCCTCTCAGATCCTTTCCTATATCATTGATGAACAAATTGAAAAGCAGTGGTCCAAGAACAGAGCCCTGCGGCACACCACTAGTCACAAGCCATCTTTTAGACTCAACTCCTGAATAAACCACTCTCTGGTATCTCTCCATCAACCACCCTCCTATCCATCTCACCAACCCTATATCCATCCCCATCTGCTCCAGTTTACTGATTAGGGTTCCATGTGGTATCCTGTCAAAGGCCTTGGCAAGGTCCAGTAGAATCACTGTAAACCCATTACCCCTATCCAGTTCAGCCATCACTGTGTTATAAAACGTGAGCAAGTTACTGAGGCATGATCTACCCTTCACAAAACCATGTTGTCCCCCATACAATATCCCATTTTCATCTATCCAATCCTGTATTCTTTTCTTGACTAATTTCTCTAAGACCTTGACAATGATTCCTGATATGCTAATTGGTCGGTAATTTAAAACAGCAGTCTTGGAACCACCTTTATGCAGCGGAACTATTTTCTACTCTTTCCACCCCCTCGGGACTAACCCAGACCCGAGACTCAAATTAAACAAAATGGTCAAGGGTACTAACAATTCTTTAGCCGCTTCTCATACAACACGAGCTGGTATACCATCCAATCCTACCGATGTATTGACACTGAGGTTATGCAATAGACTACTCACCTCCACTTCATTCACCACAATTCCTGTATAATCTACTTTTTCATTCGTTTCTGCAATGTCACCACCTGGATGATATATTCTTGTGAAGTGCTCACTCAGTAACTCAACTATATCAACTGATTCAATTACCTCCCTACCATCGGCATTCTTTAAAATCATTCTGCCATATACATTTTTCCTCTTACTTGCAACATATCAAAAAAACTGTTTAGGATTCTCTTTAGCCTGCATGGCCAATGCTCTTTTGTAATCCATTTTTGCTTTTCTTACCACACTCGTTACCCTTCTGGCCTGCGCTTTATACCATTCACATGCCTGCCGATCACCTTTCTCCTTAAATTCCCTCCATAGTTGTTTCTTTTGCAGCTTAATGCTTAATGGTGTTATTCATCCATTTATTTACCCCTACTTGATTTATTATTCAGACTCTAGGTATACAGTCAGCCATTGCTTCATGCAAACACTTCTTAACTGCCTCCTCCCATGCACTATCAACTTCTAGTCCTCGCAGTTGTACATGCCATGGCACTGAACCAATCAAACTCGTAAGCTTGTCATACTTTCCAGCCCGATAATTCCACAAGTACCCTGTCTTAATTGTAAATTCCACACCTATAGCCACCTCCGAAGTCAAGACCCTATGATCACTCTCACCAATTGGACCAATTGGTGGCAATGTGGTCATATTTGTTATAGCCAAATCCTCAGATGTAATTACTAGGTCAAGCACTCTCTGACCCCTAGTATTTTCCATTACATGCTGTCGCAGAAAGTTATCCCTTAATAATCGCATAAAATCCAATTCCTTTCTCCCATGTGTCCTCTCCTCACTCCAATCAATGTGACCATAGTTGAAATCTCCCATAATAATTACCCTCCTTTCACTCATTTCTTCTATGTGCTTGTGCATACTGTCATCGCCATCTTTTCCATCACCTGGTCTATAGCAGCACCCAATTGCATATTTTGTTCTGCTAGCCACAATCTCACACCAAATGGCCTCAAATGTGCTCTTTTCTCTATCCTGCAATTCAACTTCTATTCTCATTGGCTGTAGCTCATCAGCTATCATCAACAATACTCCTCCCCCCATTTTATTCTCCCTGTCATTCCTGAACACACTATACCCATCACATTCGATCCCACTAGCTATATCATCTACAGTCAGCCATGATTCACTAATACCAATAACCTGTGGTCTGGAAGTGCCAACCATGGCCAAAAACTCTTCCCTCTTGTTCCTAATACTTCTAGCATTAGTGTACATGAATTTAAGACCCCCATCCCTACCTTGATGCCTTATATTAACTATCCCATTCTGATTTGTTGTCCTTATTCGCTCGGGCATATTATACCCATTCATACATTTAATTGCCTCCCTAAAGTCTCTATATCTACTCTCCCCCCTTAATAAATCTAGTTTCCCTGATTTTGCACATCCACTACATTCAGCAACACTTTTTTTCAAGTCTCCTTACACTGTATCCATTCAAATGCAAGCCATCCATCTTATATAGATCCTTTCGCCCATCAAACTCACTCCACCAATTCCACACCACTTGTCATACATAACCCACGCATAAAGTCATTTGCAATTATGGCCCTCCTTTTAAACATTTCACTGTCATACCGTGATAAAAGACTAATCATTCTAACTCTCTCACTCTTTTCTTTTGCTACCTCAAACAATTCATTCAGGTCCTCTATCATTTCCATTTTATCTCCTTTCAAATCATTAGTACCTGTCACAACAATCATTTCTTTCACCCTTTCCTTTTGCTCTCTAATAGACTCAGTTACATCCTTTATGATCGCACCAGGTTGGTACGATTTTGTCAAATCCTCTACTAACACACCTCGTACTAATGAGTCTCCATACAGCACTCTATCCTTCATTTTGTTCATGTTCACACTCATATGCTTATTTTTCCTATCATACTTTTTATTATTGGCTGGTTCACTCAGTCGACTTTTGTTCAGACGCTCTAGCTACCGCTTTGCCCTTTGTATCGCTCCGTTCAATAACACGATCTCACTCATTGCATCTATCTCATCTTTTTTATTCTCTGTAAAACCATTAATATGCTCTGAATTAATACTATCATTCACATCCTCACAGTTCTCTGGTACAACCTGGCAATTTTTGTCATATCACTATTTTCTTCATTCTGAAGTTTGACAAGAATATCACACTCATGACCCAAAATACAATTTAATTCCTCATTCTCCCTACATTTTCTACACACATTCACTCCTTTATTATCATCTAACCATACTCCAACCGCACTCCGCAAAGCGTACATTTCGCAGAGAGTACACTAATCTTTAGTAGTACACCTAATCTTTAAGTTTCTTATTTGGTTTTGAAACAATGCGGGATTTAATATCCCCTTAATTTAAATAATGTTACATCGCTGAAGTGAAGCCCTATTGGCTCTTTATATTTAAGTAAAGTTACTTTCTTCATTTAAGTAACAGCCAATTAAACTATGCTCCTATTTCTACTCTAGAAATAGTATGGTGAAATATAATAGAATCCCAAAAGTATCTTGGAGTGACTCACTTGCCAAAGATTACTTAAAAATTAAAAACTTGCAGAAACATCTTACAGAAACTAACACGCACTTCATGGGGTGCAGACGCTGGCACATTACACACAACAGCTATATTCTTAATATATTCAACAGTAGAAATACTGTGTCCTGACAGCACATCAACCAAGTGATGAAATCTATCTATGGAACAATAAGATCATAACAATTTAACAACAATTTACTGGTTTCCACCTCTTAGTAATATTCCTTCTCCTCTTCCATAACAGAGGAAAAGGACTTTAGTCAAACTGTATTAAAATTACAGAGAAGAGTGACTTGCCTGTATATGAAGACATTTCCCACACAGTTATTCAGAAACTTCAATCTAGATGACCTACCTGAAAAACTGTTGTGTAAATGTTGCATGAAGCCTTTCATATCATATCAACTTGTAAACTTTACTAGAAGGAACACAACTTCTGATTTACATGTCACTATTCTTGAACTAACCACCAGACCAAAGAGCTCAACCTTCTAAGACATCTTGGAGTTGCACACAAGTGCTCCACAAATGAAAATGGGCTGAGTTTCCATACTGAAACTGTGGCTATTTAGCTCAGACTATTACACATACTGTTAGTAATTGCCCTATGTCCTCATATCCTGGAACTTATATTAACTTTTTTTTTTAATGTTAAACCAGAAGCTTTGATGTGGATCAAATCCAACTGTTAAATTATGCTGCCTTTTCTGTTTCATGTTTCACTTTCAATAAGTACATCATTCACTAAAAATAATGGGAGCAATTTCTAATTATTAGTATTATTAAGAAAGTTTTTGATAACAAAAAAGGAAGAAATTCCTTTTTTCTGTTATATTTTTATCCTTCATGAATTGATTACTAAGGAGAATAATAGAAGTGTATAATATTAATATAATAATATAATAATAATAAGGAATCACTGTACTTACTTAACAGAATTCCACAGTTTTCACTTTTTCCACAGGTACTATTCAAAGAAACATATTTTAAATGTAAACTATAATATTTAATCATATTATATATGCATTATTTCAAATAAGAGTTGCCACTGCTTATATCATTGCATTATATGATAATTTCTGATACAGAGGATGATCGGTTAACAAACATAATCCATTCAAAGACGATGTTCGCTACCCGAATTGTTCGTTAACTGATCATCGATTTACCATAGATTTTTATGGGAATTTGATTAATTCGTTCTGGAGACCCAAAAAAATAAATAAAAAATTATATAATTTCTTACTACGTTTATTTATAATAATAATAATAATATATACATACATACATACACAGCCTTGCATTTTCATCAGTCATGTTTTTTTTTTTCCCATTTGTGGGGCGTTAAAGAATCTGTCCAATGTCAATTGCTTTTCTCTCTTCTTCAGGATTTTTCAGAAGTGATTAATAGCACTGTCATTGTAGAGATTCCCAAGCCTATTCACCTCAACCTGGTTTGGGTGCCATTCTAAGACCATTGTTCTGACATCCCCCCCCACTTTCTTCAAAAGATCTTTAATAACAGATGTTGGCATTGGTCCTCTTTCGTCTTCCTCTTTTTCAGAAGAAAACATATCTCTCTGAGTTTCTTGGTGTTCTTCATTCAAGAGTTCTTGGAGTTCTTCTGTCGTCAGATCATTTTCATATTCCATTATGAGCTCTTCAATGTCATCTTCATTCACCTCCAATTCCAGATCTCTAGCAGTTGTCACAATTTCATCCATAATTTCAAGGACATCATCTCCATCTCCCTGAATGCAGGATGGATACAGCTTTCGCCAAGCAGAATTCAACTGTGGTTGAGTGACTTCTAATATGCCTTTTGAATGAGCTGGATAGCTTCAAGAATATCAAATTTTTCTTTCCAAAACGTTTTTAATGTCATCGTTGAGGAGAACTGGCATGCTTCAAAACACCGACGAAACAGCGTGCGAGTGTACAGTTTCTTGAAACCCGCAATAACCTCCTGATCGATTTGCTGAATTAACGAAGTGGTATTTGGAGACAGAAACTGAACTGTCAGCCAGGGAAAGTCTTCTAGCAAATTATCTTCGAGGTCTTTTGGGTGTCCTGGTGCATATATCTTTCTTAGCTAAGATTGTGCCTACTGTAGAAGACCTGTTCAAGCCATACTGCCTAGCAATAGACATTAGACATCTTCTGCCCACTCTCTCTACCTTGCCTATTATCTCTTGCTTGGTTTCTATGGTGAGCACAGTTTTTGACACTCCACTTTTTTTAGGCCCCATAATATTATCATTTTTTTTTTTAAATAAAAAGTTCAGAAAAGCATTTACAAAAATTCAGAGAACAGAAATCAACTAACACACAAAAAGGTTATGTATACAATGGTCAAAGTCTCATTCCAGAAACTGTTCATAGATGGCAGTAAAATACAGTTCTACAAATCTTACATACAGCATCACTTCTTCTTGTGTTTGTTCTGTGAGGTGTTCATTATCCGAACATGTGTTTGTTGTCTGAACATAAAAATCTTTCGCAAAAGTGTTCATTGTCCGATTTGTTTGCAGTCCGAACTGTTCGTTAACCGATCACCCATTGTACATGAATAATAGATATAAACAACAATATATTTATACATACTATGTGTGTAAGATATCATGGTACTTGTCAATATCCATTTAGATTTCTTATGACTTTTCTGAAAAGTAATTGTAATTATAATTGCAAGTTAACCTCAAATATATAGTATCTCTCAATATCCTGTATCAAGTAACTGATTGATGCACTTAAAAAGAACATAATAAACAAATATTACCAGAATTGCAATACTGTTATTATGGCATCAAACATTTGTTTGATTTAACAAACAAAACAACCCGTTTGGACTATCCTTTTGTGTGGTAGTGCTATAATGTGCATAAGAATAGGGCTAAAAAGTATTATTAAACAGTTGCTATAACATCTTAGAGTAGCTGTTTAATAATGCTGTAAGCTGTTGATTACAACTATACAGCTGTTCCCAGTGTCATGTTTCTTCCTCTATTTCAATAAATGATTGCTAAGAAATGTGTGATAGTCTCAAAGGAAAATTACTCTTTGTAAACAATATCTCTAGTGTGTTGTTCTGCTTACTGCTCAATTTATTTTGCCCCTCTAATCCACAATAGGATACAATGCAGTTACTCCAGATTCTCTACTCGTCAGGGTACTATAGTGCTCACATTTTGGCTCAGCTACAACAGCCAGTTGTCACTATTAAATTAAATGAATGATATTTCTTAATTTGAAGTTTGTATGTTGCTGAATATATCACTTTTTTTTTTCCCTTTACATGTTTCTGTAGCCAAGGCAGGTAGGTAGTAATGGGAATCTTGTTGCTAAGCTAAAATTGTGTGCATTTTCCTCTCCTTAACTATCTGACCTACTTTGTCTACAAAAAGTACGTGATATCTCGTTAAAATAAACATCTTATATGTATAAAAGTGAAATTTTTTTAATGTAATAATCACTTCTTTTTTTTTAGATGAGTAGGTCAGTTACTGATGTGCTAATATCATACCATTCACCAAAGATGATGAATGATGTGATATTAGCAGTATATGTAGTATTTTACTTTCCTCTATTCTTTAAACTCTGTTTTGTTTCAATTTTGCTGAAACTGCCAGTGCACCTTAAACATTGTAAGAAACAATTACATTCCTGAATTGTAGAAGTGTCCTTCCCTGCATGCAAGCTCACTATAAATGTGTATGCAAAGGATGAAACTACCACCCCTTTTGATTTTGCTAGATCAGAGTAAAATTCTTAGGAGAGCATAAAACAGCATAAGAAATAACTATATTCCAAATCTAGACAAAATCAACTGAATACTGTAACCTATGGATACATCTACTGAGAAAATGCCCTAATCCCTTTCATTTTACTCTAATTAAGCATAATATCTCAGATATCTATAGAAGTATAATAAGGTGTCTGTGGTGGAGGAAAAATACTATGCATTTTTGGCATTTTAGCTATTTTCAGAGTCCTGTACTTTTTTGTTTTTTTAATCGGACTTCAATGCTTCAATGGCTTCAAAAATTCACAGTATATTAGCAGTATATGTAGTATTTTACTTTCCTCTATTCTTTAAACTCTGTTTTGTTTCAATTTTCTCTAGATTCCTCTCTCAAATACAAGTTAAATACAAGAATTAGAGCAGGTTTAATTCTGACCCTAATGATTTTAGCAATGTAATGAATAGTCAGTGAAATGCTACAGAACTTGGCTTAAAAGTCACTGGCATGACTGCTGATTTTGCTAGAACAAATACCAAGACCAGGACTAAATCAATTACTTAAAAGAACCTACAAACATTTATAACATTGAATTTTTTAAGAAGTGGCAATTCTAGGGTAATTGGTAATTCAAAGGGAGCTAGCGTCATCCTGAGTAACAGATGCAGTACACATGTTGCTCAGTTAAGTCATTATTTTTTAGTAGATATTAGCGAAATTGTTATATATATTTGTGGCATTATGACTATATAGTTAAGTCATGTTGTTAGTCAACTATTATCATGGCCAGACTAAGACAATTTTGCACCCTGGGCAAACTCCTTTGGCACCCAAAGGTTTTTTTTTTTTTAATATTTATTACTTCCTGATTGTAAGTAGGTATAGGTTTTCTCAAATGATTAATAATTTCATAACTTCAAGATTTCTACTTATCATTTCTATTCACTAACAAAAAAATAAAATAGTACATACAAAAAAAAATTACTAAATTATTGGTTATTAAAAATATGGGTTTTACACTTTTGATTTTATCAATAATTTACACATATATTTTTCTTGATTTTAAATTTGCAAAAGTTTTTATTCTTTCACTAATGTCTATTTTCTGAACAACTGCATTTTCAATAGATAGTAAGGCTAAAAAATTTAATCTCTCACTCCCCATTGTTGATTGCAAATATGTTTTGATAAGTTTCAATTTGCTGAAACTTCTCTCAGTTGTTGCTACTGTAATAGGAATCAGCAAAATTCTCGATGTAACCCACGTATTTGGAATTATATTCTGCTAATTATTTGCTTTTAAAAGTTGTAAAGTTTCCAATGGCAAATTGATGTTTTCTGGAAGTAAACTGTTTAGAGATTTAATTTCTTCAAAGAGCTCATTCCTGTCAATGTCACTATTATTTTCATGATGAAGAATTGAATGCAAATCCATACATTGTTTTTTTTAATTCATTTCAATCGCCTATTTTAGTTATATTAAAAAGAAATCCCCAATTTTGCTCATACGTTTTTATTTGTTCAAATCTTTCTTCAATAGATGTTAATATCATGTCCAAAATGATGTTGAATATCGTTATTCTAAACTTTGCTCTTTCATCAACAGTAACAAGAGTGTCTTAAGATTCATAACTGAATAATATCTTCCTACGAATTATTCTTTTTTCAGTAAATATTGGCTCCGTTCCTAAAAGCTTTGCTAATTCCTCAGCTTGAGTCAAAGCATTTTCAAATTCTGTACAGCATTGTCTAATGAATTCTGTACATGATTTTAATAAATTTATAACAGTTTTTAAATCCATACTTTTTGTTTGCATTTGATTTCCTAACTATGTTAATCCGATGAAGTATGTCATACCACGTCACTAACATAACTAAAAAGGAATAATCACAAAGTTTTTCTGCTAGTGTTAAAGATTTAGATTTGGTGGCTGCATTGGTTGAATTTTCACTAAGTATTATCAGTGCATCATGAATTTTGACAATCAGATACCTAACTGACTTTATGCATTCAATACGACTCGCTCCCAACGAGTTTCACATACTGCTTTAACAGTGAAATTTGGTACATTATCAGTTAAAATTTTCCATCTAGCAACAGATGCTGAAAATAATGTATAAAGCCATTGAATAACACCAAAAAATGAAACAGATTGTGGGCAAGACATTGCTGCATCTCCTATAACTAAATTTAAAGAACGGCAGCCACAAGGTTATGTAAAATGCTCGGGGATTTACTTGACATAAATGAGCTTGAACAACTTTATTTTTCCCTCGCATATTGGACCCATTGTCATAGCCCTGTCCTCTAATATCATTAATATTTAATTTTAAATCTAAAAGCAACTTAATGATCTTATCATATAACGATTCTACTGTAGATTCGTTGATTTCATAGAATGAAACAAAATGTTCCTGAATAACTAAAATAGACTCTGTTAAATCTACGAATTGTAAAGTAAAAGAAAGTTGTTCATTGTGACTAATATCTGGGGTGCAATCTAAAATAATTGAAAAGTATTTTGCTTCCTTGGCATGCTTAACAATATCATTGCAAACAGCTGATGCCAAAAGAGAGATTAATTCATTTTGAATAGTTTTGTTGTAACATGTTACATGGGTTTCCTTCGACGAAATTCATGCATAATGACATCATATTTACTCAATAATTCTATCAAACCCAAAAAATTGCCATTATTTGGAATATACAACTGATCTCATGAACCGTGGAAAGCCAAATTATGGGTTGATAAAAATAATATAATATCACCTAGCCTTTTCAATACATTTTTCCAATGCTCTCTTTCTTTAACAACGACTGACTGCATTTCCTCATCTATTGTTTTACTTTTTTGAAATCTTGTATTTGTTTCAACCCATTTGAAATAATTTTTTACATGGTCTGGTGAATTTTCATGCCTCTTTAAGTAATTATTTATATGTTTCCACTTACAATGACCAATTGATCCTAAGGCTGAAGTTACTTTATTAGAGTAAAATAATTTGCAGCAAATACAAAATACTTTGTTGGCACTCATTGAATAAATAAACCATTTTCGTAAATATTTTTCACCATTTGGAGTTATTCTATAATACATTGATGCTGAAAAACATTGATTTCTGTGTCTCTGGGATAAACGAAATTGTGCTTTCATCTCTGGTACATTCTAATAAATCTGAAGATAAAATATAATCACGAACTGCAGAGTTTAATGGGAAAGGCCATGTAGCAGGATCGTTATAGTGAAAAGTATTTTCAGAAATATTCTGCAGGTTTTCTTTGAAATTTGTCACTTTTGAATTTGAAATTTGCAAATCATTATTTCCATTTTTTTTAATCTTTTTCATTTAGACTTATATCATCAGAATTTAATTCTCTAGAATTTTCATCACGTGATGCATCTTCTTTTATTGAAATGTTAAAAGAAGTAGAGTCAGGTGAAAATGAATTTGTTGATTTTAGGAAGTTAGTTAAATATTTTGCACTTTTAGAAATATTTCTTTCTTTTTCTAATTTTCTTTTACAGTTTTCTGCTCCAGATAATTTTTATTATCTGGAGCAGAAAATAAGGAATGAACCTTATGAGAATAGGTTGAAGATTTGTGGGTTGCAGAAATTGGTCAATAGGCAAAGGAGGGGTGATATGATTGAGACATTCAAATTACTGAAGGGTTTCTATAAGATTGATCCAGAAGATATTTTTGAAAATATGACTGGTGGTGGGAGGACTAGGTGCCATGCATGGAAGCTGGGCAAGAGCGTGGTTGACAAGGGTGTTAGAGCTAGGTTTTTTACTTGGAGAGTGGGGACTGAGTGGAATAAGTTTTCAGAGTCTGTTGTGGGTGCTACGACCGAGAATGAGTTCAAGGCAAAGTATGATAGATACTGTGTGAATGTCGAATAGTTGTTCTTGACATGATGTTAGGGCCTCCCTCGATGAGTCTGTTGACTCCTTGGAGTTGCCCGGAACAATAATAATAATAATTTTTTAGAAGACATTTTGAAGGGTTAGAAATTTCAATTTTCTATGATTAAAAAAAAAATAGAATTAACAATAAAGGGGATTTAATAGTAAAATAATAAAATGTAAATCTTACCACTAAATCACCAGTATTATTATAAATTTCAAGGACAGGCAAAATAAAACAAAAAGAAATACTTAATAATTTCAAAACACATAACACATACAAAAACACAGAACGGACAAAGACGAACTTGTTTAATTCTAATTTAATGAACTAACAGCTAAAATTAGAATCAATATGGAGAAAGCCTCTGTTTGACAACTTTTCCGAGAGAGTTTTAAATTAGTTAATTGGTTTAGCCAATACGCCATGCCATACCAATATTCAACCTTTTGCACACGCTTCCATCTCGCCTACTGAATATTATGTACATTTTTGATTTGTTTACTAAACTTTTATAATTCGAGCTTCAATTAAAACAACTTTATAGTACATGGTATTTTTAATTTAATTTCTTTGTGATCCATACTATCTTAAATATTTTTTTAAAAAATCATGCATAATGAATAGTGATGATGTTATAAAAATGTTATAAAATGAAGTCCCTGCTATACTAGTGGTGGTTTATTTCATTGTTACCGTTTATTGTTGCCATCAATACATTCTTCACTCTCCCGCTCTCCTCCATGGACTTTTAATAAGAAATAAGACCCTACTTCGCCTTTTCAAAGTTGCATAGATATAAGGGTCAGCCCGCCCCTTAATCCGGCACTGATTATTATTAAGTGAAATTCATTACAGAACCATTTTTCATTATGGCACTGATATGTATCAGAAAAATAGCAACCAAGACATCAATGTTGCCTGATATCAATGTCCAGGATTTAATTCAATGTAGCATGTGTTTAATGTATTCATTGCTGAGAGTGAACAGTTTGTGATATGAGAGCAAAAATGAAGAAAATATTTGTTGAAATGTTTTGTAAGTAATTATAAGAAATGCAGGTCATGAAAGAATGAAGTGACTGATAATAAGGATATAAGGTAGATTATCAAGGTGTTGTGGAGAATGTAGTGGAAGCAATCAGTGATAGTGCATGAAATGCAAATGAGAGTTTGAAGGAAGTCATTGAGAATAATGTGGATGATGAGGTGCTAGTATGGAAATGAACTGCACACCTATGCGGACTCTTTCACAGGACAAAATATGAGATCAAAAAACTGGAGAAATGATTGGCACGTGGTATGGAAGGATGAAGCTTGAAAGAAAGAGTGAATGGGAACAGTACAAAAGTGATAGAAGCTGGGAGAAAATAGATAGTATTGTACGGGGATTCGATGATAAGAGGAGTACTTAATGAGAAAGTGAACAAAAGCATGTTTTTCAGGTGTGACGATAAAGGATGTTAGTGACAATGTAAGTATGCAGAAGTATGGAGCGAATGAGTTGATTACATTGGCCGGCACAAATGATTAGAAAGGTAAGAAATATGCAATGAGAGAAGATATGAAAGATTTATTAGTGGAAGCGAAAATGAAGAGCAAGAAATTAATATTATGAGTCTGCTGCTTCAGTATGATATGACAGAACTGAGAAAAATTTCAATGAGTCAATAAGAAGATTGTGCAGGAGGAATGGTATGCAGTTTATTGATGTATGGAGTGAATTTGATGGACAGAAGGAAACATATCCTGACGGACTACATTTAAATGGTTTTGGAGTTAGATGTTTAGAGAAAGTGTTGTTTAGTGAGAGTGTGGTAGTATAAAACCAGGTAAACTAGAGATATTAGGAAGGATGAAATCAAGCATGCATCTGGCCATCCCTGTGATAAACGAGCATGGGTATGGTAATGATAATTCAATGCTGAACAGGATTTCACAGGTCTCCAATTTAAAGGAGTCAGTAATGACATTACCAAGGATAACTATCTGGTGATTAGTTTACGGAATTAACAACGCATATAAAGTATATTAATTAAAGGTAACTTTAATGAATAACTTCTATATTTCGGCAACGTCACATTGCCATCTTCAGGAACATAAAGATATGGTATGGGCACGCAGGCACTAACACAAAGCAAATGAGGAAGAAAGCAAGAAACTAATATTGTTCCTAAAGTCCTAATGGTGCCCTCTGGTGGGCTAATTTGGTAGTCTTGGCAGTTGGGCTGAAGTTCTCATAATGTAAGTCTCCCAAATTTGGGGTAGTTTCATGCACCCAAATTTGTTGAGGTTAGGAACGTTTTTTAGAGCTGCTGAAGATTCTTTGAATAATCTTTCGTATTTAAACTTGCTGCGATGAATTATTTTTGTTTTCTTCCAACGAATTTTATGGTGGGAATCTAAGGCATGGTCTGCCAGCCCAGAGCGGCTGTACTGGTGGAACCGGATGTAGTCTTGGTGTTCTGAGATTCTGATATTTGTTGTTCTGCCTGTTTGGCCAAAGTAGGACAATTTGCAGCTGCAAGGGACCTGGTATATTTTTATATGCTTTTATACGTTAATTAATATACTTTATATGTGTTGTTAATTCCGTAAACTAATCACCAGTTATGTCTGACCAATGTATAAGCCTTGCTACTAGAATCAAGGATAACTATGGGTACAAAGGGATCTTGAAATACATGTACACGAATGCAAGAAGTATCAGGAATAAGGATAAGGAGTTTTGGGCATTAGTAAGCTCGATTTGTCCAAAAATTATAGGCAACAGTGAGACTGAATGACAGAAAATGATATAGTTCAGAGATAGAAAGTAAAGGGTATTGTATTTTCAGGGAGGATAGGATGAACAGGACAGGAGATAGGTTATTGCTGATTATTATTATTATTATTATGTGACATCTCCAGGGAGTCCAAAAGACTCATCGAAGGAGGGCACCTACTCCACAATTCATCTCCAACAACTGCAACTACCATTATCATTAACACTAATGCCATCTACTGCCCTCCACTAGTATTTTCACAGACAATTACAAACATCCATGTCCATGGCAGGATTCGAACCTCCATCCTTTTGGATGGAGAGTAGACACGCTACCCACTTGGCCAACCAGGCCAGAACACTGAGGTCCCATCAGTAGGAATCAGACCCAGAGGAGATACCAAGGTTGAAATAATGCAGACGTCCACAGAATCACAACCAACAAAATTAGAAGTTAAAGAGGACATTAGGTCTGACGGAGATGGTTCATTTGAGGCTGTCTGGTGTGAGATGGAGGTAAATAGGACAAAATACGAGGGTGGTCTGAAAAGTTCTCGGCCTAACAATGAAAAAACGAATTTATAATTTCAAAATGATTTTTATTTTTCAACATAATCTCCCTTACGACTAATACATTTATTCCAGCAATGCTTCTGTGGCATTATCCTGCCCATGTAGTAGTTCTCAGTAAGATCTGCAAAATACCCCTCTACAACTGCAATCATCTCTTGATTCAAAGAAAAACGCTGACCAGCGAGGAAGGGTTTTAGTTTTAGGAAGAGATAGAAGTGAGCCAAATATGGGGAATAGGGTAGATGTTCCAACAATTCACAGTGCAAATCCCTTAATTTTCCCATTGCCAAACACCTTTGTGAGCAGGTGCATTATCCTGATGAAAAATGATTTTTTTTCTTCTGCAAACCGGGTCTTTTCTCATGAACTTTTTTTGTCTTGTCTGGTTAAAAGATCGGAATAATATTTCCCGGTTATTGTTTTACCCTTTTCAAGATAATTAATAAATAAAATGCCTTTACCATCCCAAAACACCGATGCCATAATCTTTCCTGATGATAGAACTTTGTCTTCTTTGGAGCTGAACAACTGATTTCTGTCCACTGTTTTGACTGCTGTTTGGATTCTGGTCTGTAATGGTGAATCCAAGTCTCATCCATAGTAATAAATCCATAACCTTTCCTGCTGATAGAACTTTGTCTTCTTTGGAGCTGAACAACTGGCTTCTGTCCACTGTTTTGACTGCTGTTTGGATTCTGGTCTGTAATGGTGAATCCAAGTCTCATCCATAGTAATAAATCCATAACCTTTCCTGCTGATAGAACTTTGTCTTCTTTGGAGCTGAACATCTGGCTTCTGTCCACTGCTTTGACTGCTGTTTGGATTCTGGCCTGTAATGGTGAATCTAAGTCTCATCCTTAGTAATAAATTGATGTACAAAATCAGTTTTATTCTTGTTGAAATGCTCCAAGCACTGTTCAGAGATTTTCATGAGAGTATGTTTTTGATCTGAGGTGAGCAAGCGCAGCACCCATTTTGCACAAAGCTTTTTCATTTGCAATTCTTCATGCAATACATATCCTACACGTTTTTTTGAAATGCCTATAGTCTCAGCAATTCCACCCACTTTGACTCGCCGGTTATCCAATACATATCGTGCACTTGATCAACGATTTCTGGTGCTGTTACACTTTTTGGACATCCTTCACATGGATCATCTTCAAGGCTGGTACGGCCACGTTTAAACTCGGCAGTCCATTTCTTAATTGTCAAAAATGAAGGAGAACAGTGCTCATACACTTTTATGAACTTCAAATGAATTTCTTTTGGCATTAAACCTTCTTTTACAAAGAATTTTATAACCGCACCATACTCGATTTTATCCATTTCAAGGGATACAGACAACACTTTTGCTTCAGGCAACTGGATAAAACAAACTACTTGATAGAATGACTTGCAATTTCAAATGGATGCTTATGACAGATGTACCAACTTAGAAAGAAAAAAAAATCTTCCCAACAGTGTTGCCATCTATGGTCGAGGCGGAGAACTTTTCAGACCACCCTCATATGTTGTTTGGTGTTACTATAGACCAGGAAGTCCACAGGAAGACATATATGCCATGTATCGGCAAACTAGCAATGAGTGTAGGCTGAATAATTATTATGGGAGACTTTAATTATGGGAACATTGATTGGAGGTAGGAAAGGGGGATATGGAAAGATGGAAGTTATACAGTTGCTAATGGATAATTACATGAAACAACTTGTTATACAAGGAACAAGGAGTTTCAGAGTGTTGGATCTAATAAAAGCATCAGAAGATGTATCCATTACCAACATAATTGCCTTCAATTGGAGAGAGAGAGTGAACATGCAGTTATGTTCTGGGAAGTTGTCAAAAATGTGGAGTTCTCTGTCAAGAAGGGGATTTTGTTCAACTGTAAAATCTCTTATGGTGAAATAAAGAAAATGTTTTTCACCTATATCAATTTTACATAGGTCATAAAATATATACAATTAGAAGTGTATATAACCTGCTTTGATGTATTAAACTTTGTATTATATTGTGAAAATAACGGAATGTAGAACTACAAGTGTATGTAACTAAAAGGATTAGACAGGATTATACTAGTGAGCTGGAGGTGAACAATTATCTCTAAGGTCACTGAAATATAGGAGTTTTGTCACCAAGACCTAAAGTAAGCATATGTGACGTCAGGGCACTTCTGGAAAATCTGGGAAGTTTGGATGGTAAGACAAGGGATGTTGAATGATATAAAAAGCCGTGATTGGCGGACGAAAAGGCTTTTTTTTCCAATTTTACTGGAGTGTTGGGAGGAAAAGAGTAGGGAGTCCCTCAAGGAGTCATCTGGGAGATCTTGGGAAGTTCACTGGTAGGTAACCCCAGTGCAAGGAGGGAGTCAGGAGAGGCCATATTCGTAGGAATCTTCTGAGATGTTCTTTGACGAAAGTAATGACCCACGTGCATGCTGATATGCTGCAACCAGAGCAGGTCCTAACATTGCCAAAGAACTATATTATTTTTCCAAGGGAGAGAACTTGCAAGATGACAACCATCGAATAGCACCCAATCACAGCCATTTCGCAAGAAGAGGAAGGAACCAACAGAACTCACCCATACTCCTCGAAAATCCTAGGACTTTACAAGATACTGAGAGCTAGTAAGTAGACTGCTTTATGTTAATGTCCAAGATTGTTTGTGTAGATAATCGATGCTAGTCCTGTTTAATCAATTGTAGTACGTAGCAAAGAAGTTAGAGAGTCAAGCATTAGTCTGTATGTGCATAAAAGAATTGTATAAGTTGTATATATTGCTTGTGTTAACTAACACATAGAAGGTGTTACATATAATTTGTCTTAATTTTTATAAAATTGAATGCAAGGCTTTGTGAGCTAAAGCCCTTTCACATGATAAATAAGTTGAGAGTGAGATTTCTTTGTTTAATGTCTCAAGTGATTAGCTTTACTTCATAAATTGTGATTCAAGCACGTGATATGTCCATTGCTGTTTGTAAAATATTTGTCTTAGTTAAAATAAACGTTTTGTCTTGTAAATAGCTTGCCTGATCTTTGTTAACCAATGCACTGTCTCACAAAAACTAATGGGACCTGTGTGACCAAGGTAAAGTAACCATCACAACTGTGCAAATCAGAGTTGCTTGAGATTAATGAACAAAGGTCTCTTATATGTGCTTAGCAGATAAATTCTCATGTTTCTAAAGAATATAAAATTTACACAGCCCTTGATGGTGCAGTCGTTAACTAATATAAATTTTTCAAGGACTACTAAACATGAGTATTAGCAATCTAAATTGAGAATTTGCCCTTAACTAGAGGTTTTTTCCTTATCATTGTAAGGGGGGGGGGGGCATTCATTAAAGATAAGAGTAATTAGGAAACAAAGACAATTACAAAATGGCACAGTCTGTCGACTTAATAAAAAAATAATTAATAAATACTACACAACTATAAGACTGGTGATTATGAGAAACTCAGTGCCATGGCTTAAAAAGGTATACAAGGAAAGAATGTCAGTAGTGCATAGCAAGTGGTCAGAGATTACTTGAGAGTAGCAGTATCAGACTGCACACCTAAGATCAGGAGGATAAACCAAGTTGGAATTAAGTGGATGAGTAGGGATATAAAGCAAGAGCTGCAAGCTGGATATAAAGCAGATCCTGTCTTAGTAACTTATTCACATTTTTATAAAGTGACAGCAGAATTGGATAAAGGTAATGGCTACACCATGATACTGTTGACTATGGCAAGGCATCTAACAGAATGCCACACAGAAAACTAATACAAAAACTGTAGAGGTTGGGAATGGATATGAAGCTAGTAGCATGGATGGGGGAGTGGCTGACAGACAGATACAAGAGAGTAGTATATGGTGGAGTGGAGTGGAGTGGAGTCTATGAGAATGATGGTGACTAGTGGAGTATCTCAGGGTTGAGTACTAGGTCCACTACTCTTTAATTTGTATATCAATGACATAGAGAAAGATTTAAGAGGGGATATTCAGTTGTTTGCGATGATTATGCAAAACTGGAGGAGAGCAATAGTTGATAAAGATGATGTAAATATCCTGCAGGATGATTTAAATAAATGGCATTGTGGGCAAAGGATAATGATTATTAGTTTAACACGTTCGCTGCCACGCTCCTCAGGCATAGTTTGTTCCCGCATGCCAAGCCCTTTTTGCATCTTCAAGGTCACTACGAGTAATCTCGTAGCCGGCTTATCAGCCAGAATTTTGTTTCATACGCCAACTACGAGTAATCTCGTATTGATGAATCAATGGTATTGTGGCACGATAGACTGGTGTTTCGGCAATACATAAAAAACAAAAAACATAAATATGGCGTGAAATTCTATGAACTATGCGAATCGAATGGATTGGTGATAAAAATAAAAATTTATACAGGAAAATCAGAATCCTCTTTAGCAAAAATGGGTCACGCATATGATATTGTATTCCACTTGATGGAAGAATATTTAGACAGGGGTTATGTATTGTATAAGGACAATTTTTATAATTCTGTAGCTCTGACGGAATCGCTTACTGACAGAAAATCGTACGTGTGTGGAACGCTGATATATTTTAGGAAAAACAATCCACCAGATGTTATTCAGAAGAAACTAAAGAAAGGGGAATTTGTCTGGCAAGAAGAGGTCCTGTTGTAGTCAGCAAATGGAAGGATAAGAGGGAAGTTCTTTCGATTTCAAATAATATGCACAAATTTGGAATGGTTGAAATGCAAAATCGGAATGGTAAATTTCAATTATAACCAAACATCGTTAGGGATTATAATTTGGGGATGTCAGGCACCGATCTTTCTGATCAAATGCTTTCTTACTATTCCACCTTACGAAAGACAATTAGATGGCTAAAGAAATTATGCATGGAAAATTGTTTTAAAATGTACCATTCTTAATTTGAATAAATTGTTTTTTATTTTTATTGATTTTATTAGTTTTAAATGGATTTACAAATTATGTGTTATACTATGGATTAACTCGCGCTTGGTATAGGAGGTTAGTAATCGACATACGAGTATATTCGTAGTTGGCTTCTGAGACACATATGTAATATATAATATTTTAGTTGAAATTATTTCCCTTCTACCAAGCCCCCAGACGTGCTCTCCACTTTATTCAGAATCCAAGGGTCCAAATTAAGATAAATATATTAAGGGTTAACTCGTGTTTGACATAGGAGGTCGGTAAATCGATATACGAGTATACTCGTAGTTGGCTTGTGGAGCTCATGTACGAACTACGAGTATACTCGTAGTTGGGAGCAAATGTGTTAATGTTGCAAAATGTAAGGTTATGCACTTTGGGCTGAAAAGGTTGCATATGGTATATCGTATTGATGGTATTGGCTTGCAGGAAATTGATGAGGTTAGGGACTTTGGGATAATAATATTAATTATTATTAATATTATAGGAGAGGATATTATAATACTAATAATATATTATTATTATTATTATATTACATTAAAAAAAAACATATATCTAACTGGTGTTATCCTCAGATAAGCTCATTAAGAAGCTTTGAGGATGCAAGCAGAGACATTACATCTCAACCGAGATCAACAAAAAAAAAATAAAAGAATTATTTATTACATTGAAGTGCTGTAGTTACAGTGGCTAAAAACATTAAAAATCAAAAATTGTAAAATATATAGAACTTATAGTTATACTATAAATGCTGTTAAAAAAATGTGACCTTATCCAATTGCAAACTATAAATTACCATCCATAGTAATTATTATTAATGCATTTTTAGAAAACAGAAAAATTTGTATGAAATTCACTGTAAAAAAAATATATATATATAATATGTAAATATATGTAAATATGTGTATATATGTAAATGCATCATAAGATGTTAAATAAAATGTTATTACAGAATAAAAAAATATATATTAATATAATATTATTATTATACAGGCACCTCCATGGAGTCCAAAGACTCATTTGCAAGAGGACCCAATCTATCCACACAATCTAGCATACCTCTCCTTGAACCCATTAATAGAAAAGCACTCACAACTGACTCTGGCAATCCATTCCACTCAATTCACAACTCTCCAAGCAAAAAATCTAGTCCTCACACCCCTACTAACCACACCTTTATTCAACTTCCAGGGATGACCCCTTGTTCTGGTCCCTCCAGCCAAATCTCAAAACATTTCCCCTGTATCTATTTTTTCCCTTCATGACAATTCAGTACAATGCACATTAGCGAACTTTATATGTGGGGGATGTAGCTCAGTGCTAGAGCATTTGAATGCAGATCTAAAGGTCCTTGGTTCAATCCCAAATGTCTCTTACCATAATTTGATATTTGAGCGGTGGTATAATTTAGAGCTTGTGTAAAATTAGTGATTTTTTTTAGCTGTTTTATTGTGTTTTTTACTTAGAAAATTATTATTATAGGGTATTAGTGTAGATTTTCATGTTTTTAGAGTGTTTAGTATCTTTATAACATTTTTATTGTGATATTCTCAGCATGGCTTCAACGTAATGAACAGTGGCGAGAAAGACCACATTGTCCAGCAATTTGAATTTGCAGGATTTTATTTAGTATAGTGTGGGTGAAATTAAAGAATATGTGGAATGAAATTGAAACTGGAGAGAGAGAGAGAGAGAGAGAGAGAGAGTATGTATTCCCATCCATCCATCCATCCATTTACTCATCTGTCCAAGGACGGGCTGAGTCCCCTCCTAATGAGCGGTTTACTGGAGTATTAATGCAGCCGGCTCGCCACTCCTCTGCCACATCCCGTACAGGCAGTATTCTTAACTGTAATCTGTGTGTGTTCACGGAGGCTGTTCGCCTGCTTGCAGGATGAAAAATCCCAGATAAACCCTGCTGCCCACGCCCAAGACTGGCTAACTTGGCTATGGCCGAGGAAGATCCTTAAGCTCCTCACGTCATCGACGGGAATCGACCCTAGGACACTCCTTCCCCAGGCATATGGTTGCGAAGTGCAAAGCCACTCGGCTAACTGCGTGGACAGAGTATGTATTAAGTGTTTCAAAAGTGAGTATCTGTTAGCTGACAAGAATGCAACAAATGACAACAGTAAGATGGAAAATGATCTAATTAATGTTGAATGTATGGTCGTGGAAAGAGAGGAGAATGAAATGGATACTAATAAAGAAATTGGGTGCATAAATGTTATATTTTATAAAACAAAGCACAACATCGAAAAATTGCAGAAGTGGCAAGAGTTAAACAGGGCTGAAAAAAGAAAGAAGCAGGTGATCCAAAGGAATAATAAAGACTGACCAAACAAACAAGAAACAAAAGTTAAGGAGGAAATTATGCATGGAGACTCGATGATCAGGGGAGTACTTAATGAAAGTGTGACAAAATCATCAGGTGCAAAAATTCATGATGTTAGCCATGCCATCAGGGTGCAAAAAAGGTAAGTTATTTATTTTGTATCCAAACACAAGTGGTACAGTAGTAAGTAAGTGGTACAACATTATTTACAACAAATTAGGATAGATTACAAATGAGAACGGCTTAAATTTGATAGTTGAATTATACAGAGAATAATAAGTAAAATATGAAAAAAGAAGCTATACATAAGTTATATACCATAAATATGGTCAGATGTTCCTCCAGTATTTTGAGCAATCAATTGCTCTTTCTGTGCAGGACATAAGGTCCTCTTTTGTGCAAGGTGATTGAAGAAAGGGACAAGAAAGAAGGTGTTCCATGGACTGGGTTGTCCCACACTCACAGTTATCTGGTCTAGTGAGATAGCCCCCATTCGATGAGGTTTTGTTTGCAGCGACCTTTGTTGGAAGTCTGAAAAAGGTAAGAAAATCACAGAAAATGATTGTCTTGGTTGGTACAAATGATTTGAGAGGCAATAAGTATTCTATGAGGGAGGATGTAAAGGAGTTGTTAGAAGAAGCAAAACTGAAGAATAAGAAGGTGAAACTTGTAAGTCTCCTACCATGCTATGATAGAGGTGAATGGAGGAGGAAAACATCGATAACCAATAAGTCTGTATGTAAATTGTGCAAAAGAAATGATGTAGAATTTGTGGATCGGGAATAGTTTTTGTGTAAAGTGTCTGAAGAGAGCTTTTTTCACCAAGTATGATGAAGCACAAATTCAGGAAAACTTAAGCAATTAGGGTTGAAACAAGTGAGTTTGTGTGTGAAGACACCCACGAAGCGAGTATGAGAATGACCAAGTGAGGAATGTAGTCTCTAAAAGGAAAAATATTGAACAGGTTGTCAATTCAGAAATTAAAGGTGGATGGAGGACTAAAGGGATGCTGCAGTTTCTGTATACTAATGCCAGAAGTATCAGGAACAAGAGGAAGGAGTTTATGGCATTGGTCAGTGAAACCTTGCCAAAAGTTATAGGCATTAGTGAGACTTGGCTAACAGCAGATGATGTAGTTACAGAGATTAAACGTAAAAGGGTTTAATCTTTTCAGGGAAGATAGAGGATAGGATGGGGGAGGGTTACTGCTGATGACAGGAGCGAACAAAAATAGGAGACAGGCAGGAGGGTGGCTGATCATTTAAAGCAGTGGTTCCCAACCTTTTTCCACTTGTGTACCTCCTTTTAAACCCATTTCTATGAATTGTACACCCTTGTTTTTAAAATAGTGGTGATTCAAACTTAACATTTATTGGTCCATAACTAATGTTTTGCATTTTGTTTACTTTACTTGTTTTTCCGCCATTACTGATTATTTTTTGCGTACCCCTGAATGGCCCAGCACGTACCACTGGGGGTATGCATACCACCAGTTCGGAACTGATGATTTAAAGCAATCTGGTGTGAGATTAAGGCCAGTAAGACAAAATATACAGCTGGTTATTGCCATAGGTCAGGGAGTTCCAGATGATTTGGAAGACATACATCACCAAATTAGTACAATGAATACAGGGCTAATGATTATTATGGGGATCTTCAATTATGGAGATATAGATTGGAAAGAAGAAAGATCACATGGCAGGAAGTAAATAGAATTTATACAACTACTAAGAGATAATTACTTAAGGCAGGATGTGATGGAGGAGACTATTGGACCTGATCACATCAGCTATCCATAATCAAGGTGATAACATTAGTTCCAATGAAAGAGGTAGGGATATTTGTGGAACTACAAGGCAGGTGATTATAGCATGCTTAGGAAGAAGCTTAAATCTGTACTGGCATAAAACACTGCAGGGTAAGGATGCTAATAGTGCATGGGATATAGTTAAGGGTCATCTATAGAAAGCAGAATTAAATTCGATACCGAGGGTAAGGAGAGTTAATTGGGTAGGAGTCAGATGGAGTTAGATCATTAAGCATGAGCAGCGGAAGAACAAAATGCTGTGGAGGGTATATAAAGAGAAAGAGCTTGCAAGGTAATGAAGGCAAAATTAGATGATGATGATGATGAGAAAAATCTAGCCAAGCAGGCCAAAAGAAATCCAAAGAGTTGTTTTGTTATGTGGAAGGTAAGAAGAAGAAGAATGACTATCGAAGATTAACCTTAATGAGTGATGATAGTCAAAAGGAGACAGAAGCAGATAAAATATTTAAGATACTGAGTACCACTTTGCAAGGGTATATCATCCTAGCAATGCTACTTCTTTAACCTATGTCACAGACACTAATGTGGGAACGGAGGTGGATGAATTGGAGGTTATTAGGATACTGCAGAATCTCAATGTAAATACAGCTGTGGGATTAGATGGCACATCAAGTAAGCTTTTGTGAGAAGGTTCAAGGGACCTAGTAATACTTTTCACTAGGCTCTTTAATTTAAGTCTCAGCTGTTGTAGAGTTCAAAGGAGTGGAAATAGGGCAAAATAATTCCTCTGCATAAGGGAGGTACTAAGACTGCAGTAACCAATTACTATCTCAGGCATGGTGGTAAAAGTACTAGAAAAATTGGTTAAAAAGAGTATTCCAGAATGGGCAGATAAAATATGATACCGTATGAGGGTCAACATTGATTTGTAAAGGGTCGGTCATGCCTTAGTAATTTACTAACTTTTTATAATAGAGTAACGAGTAACAGCTGAGTTGGATAAAGGAAATGGCCATATGATGATTTCTGGATTATGCAAAGGCATTTGACAGAATACTGCACAAAACTCTGAAACACAAATCAGAACAAATGGGGATGGATATGACACTGGTTAAGTAGATAAGAGGGTGGTGGCTCCTGGACAGTTATCAAAAAAGTGGATTATGGAGGAACAAAACTAAGGCAAAAACAGGTGACTAGTGGTGTGTTGCAAGGTTCCATGCTGAGACCATTGCTGTTTAATTTGTATATAGATGATATAGGAAATAACCTGAAAGGAAATATTCAGTTGTTTGATGATGACAAAATTAAGTAGAATAATAGTTAATCAAGGTGATGTGTCAGTATGGGCAAAATTAATGGGTGTCAGTTTAATGTTGACAAATATCAAGTTATATTTTACCTTGATGGACGTGTGGTTTCAGTCAGGATTTCTCCATGACTGTAGGTTGTAAAGAGTCCAGCTATTCCTGTCTTGGGCTTTTCTTCTCCATTTTCTTCCAACTTTCTTAATCATTGGGTCTTCCACCTTAAGGCTGGTCTTCCAGGTTTCCTTTTGGTATCTCTCTCGGGAACCAGTTTGTAACTCTGACTGTCCATCTGTTGTCTCTCATTCTGGCGAGATGTCATGCCCATCTTCTTTTGCTGTTGTAGATTGTTTTTATTATATCTGTGAGTCCAGACTTCTTCCTGATTTCTGCATGTCTTACGTGGTCTATTTTGTTTATATTGCATATTCTTCTTTCTATTACACGTTGAGTTGTTATTAAGCTTTGTTCTTCTTTTAAAGTTGTGTTCCATGTTTCACTGCCATAAGTTAATGCTGGTAAGATGTGACTATTGAAAAGATGGGCTCTTATGTTTATATCTATGTTTTGGTTGGTAATTGTTGATTTTATTTTGTTGAAGGCTATCCAAGCAGCTCTTTTTCTCCTTGCTATTTCATTTGATATATCATTATTCATTTTAATGGACTGGCCGAGGCAGATGTATTCTTCAACTTTTTCGATGGTGGGATTCTAGAGTGATCGTATGATCTTTACAGTATTTGTTTTTCATCCATCTTGTTTTGTCAGGGTGTATTTCCAATCCAATTTTTTGGCAGTTTTGGCTTATGTTATTCAGCATTGATTCTAGGAGTTTGGGTGAGTGAGATATTAATACCACATCATCGGCGAATAATAGGATATCTAGTTATATATTTCCAGATAAATAGATTACAAGCCGTGTATCACACTGATGGCACTGTACTCCAGGAAATAGATGAAGCTAGAGATTTAGAGGTGGTGGCAGACAGAGAGTTAAAGTTTAGAGAACATATTACAAAGGTAACCCATAAGATTACTTGGCTATTGAAGAACTCATTAACAAATAGAGATAAGGAAGATGTTATTCCTTTTTATAAGGCCTTGATATACCCACATCTGAATTATTGTGCTCAAGTCTGGTCCCCTGGTTTCTTAGGAATGAAACCAGGGGACCAGAAGCAGTTGAGAGGATTCAGAGCTGAGTGACCAAGATGGTGAGTGGGCTGTGGAATGTTTTCTATGAGGATAGATTGAAGGTGTGTGGATTGCAGAAGTTGGTTGATAAGACAAAAAGGGGATATGACAGAAACATTTAAGTTGCTTAAAGGATTTTATAGAATAGATATAGGGGAAATGTTTCAGCACTTGGTTAGAGAACCAGAACAAGGGGTCATCCCCAGGAGTTGAATAAAGGTGTGGTTAGTAGGAGTGTGAGGACTACATTTTTTGCTTGAAGAGTTGTAAATGAGTGGAATGGGTTACCAGAATCAGTGTTGTGAGTGTCTGTTAATGGGTTCAAGGAGAGATATGATAGATTGTGTGGATAGATTAGTCTCCCAGGATAAGTCTTTCTACTCTATGGAGGTGCCCGGACAATAATAATAATAACAATAATCTATCATATAAAACCCTTTAAGCAACTTAGATGTTTCTATAATATCCCCTCTTTTTCTCTGGCACTTGCCTCTGAATTCTCTCCACTGCTTCCTTATCCCCAAGAAACTCTGGGGACCAGAATATTATCTTTCAGGTTATTTCCTATATCATTTATGTACAAATTAACCACCTTACCGGCCGCTATGGATCAAATACGCATCCGCATACGCTTCGTATCCATCATATATTTCATTGTTATAACAATGGTATTACAATTTTAATAAGCACTTCGCATCCATGATAACGTGAACGTCTATAGACGTCTTGGCCGGTAGCGTGGTTAAACAGCAATGGTCCCAGTACTGAACCTTGTGGCACACCACTAGTCACCTTTTTTTGCCTCGATTGTGCCCCTCCATATACCACTTTTTGATATCTGTCCAGCAGCCACCCTCTTATCCACTTAACTAGCATCACGTTCATTCTCATTTGTTCTAATTTGCATAACAGTGTTCCACGTGCTATTCTTTCAAATGAGACCTTGGAAAATATTATAAAAAGTTAGTAAATTACTAAGGCATGACCAACCTTCACAAAGCCATGTTGACCCTCATACAGTATCATATTTTTATCTACCCATTCTGGAATACTCTTTTTGACCAATTTTTTCTAGTACTTTTACCACCACTTCTGAGATACTGATTGGTCTATAATTTGCTACTACAGTCTTAAAAACCTCCCTTTATGCAAAGTAATTATTTTACCCTCTTTCCACTCCCTTGGAACTCTACCAGAGCTGCAACTTAAAGCACCTAGTCAAAGGCATTGCTAGTTCCCTTGCACATTCTTGCAAAACCATAGCTGATATCCCATCAGAGGGCATATTGCAAAAGTTGATAAAATAGCTCGGGAGTGGTGCCAAAGATTTTGGAAAAATTGGTTAGGGCTCACATTCAGAAATCAGTTGACAGTGAATCTCTACTTTGCAATGAACAACATGGGTTTACTAAGGAAGATCATGTTTTACCAACTTGCTCACATTCTATAACAATGTTACCATTGAACTAGACAAGGAGAATGAATGCACCAAGATACTTTTGGATTTTGCTAAGGCCTTTGATAGAATACAGCATGGTAGACTGTTGCATAAATTGGAGAAAATGGGTTTGGGTTATAGAATATTAGCATGGATAAGAGAATGGCTGACTGACATATCAAAAAGTGGTATACCGGGGATGTGAGTCTGCAAGATTTAAGGTAACAAGTGGTGTACTACAATGATCAGTGCATGGTCCACTGTTATTCAATCATTCAATATCATTAATGTATTGTTATTCAATACATTAATGATATTAAGAAGAATTTGACAAGCGACATACAGCTATTTGCTGATGATGCAAAGATAGGTAGGGAAAATCAAGAATGCTGCTGATATGCAGTACTTGCAGAATGATTTGAATAGGTTGGAATTATGGGCAGTGGAAAATGGGTATAAGTTCAATGTCAGTAAATGTAAAGTCATTCACTTCGGCATGATTAGATATCCAATGTCGCATCATATTGTTGGGATTATACTAGAAGATACTGATGAGGCTAGGGATCTTGGAATGTTAGTAGATAGGAAGTTCAAGTTCAGGGCCCATGTGGCAAAGATTGCAAATACAACTCAAAAGATAATTGCAATGCTGAAACAAACGTTCACATGTAAGATAAGGATGTTATTTTTCTCTTTACGAGGCTTTGATAAAACCTCACTTGGACTATTGTGCACAGGTCTGGTCTCCTGGTTTTCATTATGATTCTGATATATTGGAGATAGTATAAAGGAGAGTGTTAAAAATGATATCAGGATTGTGGAATATTATGAAGACAGATTGGGAATTTGTAGACTGGCGACACCAGCAAACAGGAGAAAAAGGAGTGATATGATGGAGACTTACAAATTTCTGAAAGTGTCATACAGGATTTCAACTGATGGAATTTTTCAATTTATGGAGGGGTGGGGAAAGGACAAGAAGGCATCCTTGGAAGCTAAGAATGAAGGCCGCTAAGAAGGGGTTGAGGGGTAGATTTCTCTCTCAGAGGGTAGTGAGTGAATGGAATGGATTGCCATTGGATGTTGTGAGTGCAAGCAGTGTGAATGAATCCAAGAATAAGTATGATAGCTGTTATGCGTAGTATGAAGCCTCCCTCGATGAGTCTCTGACTCCCTGGGGGCCTCTCTTAATAATAATAATAATTATAGAGGTGAGTTGAGAGAGAGAGAGACCACTATTGTGAACAACGTTGCATAATTGTGCAGGAAACATGGTGTGGAGTTTGATGGACAAAAGACTTATGGTTTGTATTTGAACAAATCTGGATTTAGGTGTCTTGAGAAAGTATTGTTCAGTGAGAGGTTGGAAGTCAGGGAAACTAGTGTTTCTAGGAAAGACCCAGGTAAGCATGTGCAGGCACCTTTGAGACAAATGAGTGAAAGAATGATCAGATAATGATGGTGAATGTATCTCCTGAAGTTCAGAAACTGAGGGGAATAGACAACACAAGGTATGAGGAAGGCTGTGGTCTGAAGGTATACTGCAGTTTATGTACCAATGCCAGAAGCATTCTGGAATAAAGGGGAAAATTTTTGGCATTGTCAACTTGGTCAAAGGTTATAAGCATTAGTAATACTTGGTTGATGCAATATGATAACATCAAAGGGATAGAATGCAATGGGTAGTATTTTCAGAGAGAATAGAATGGGAAAAAAAGTAGTTTTGCTAATGATAGCAGAAGAAATAAAGCTAGAAAACAGCTGGAGTTCAGCAAGACAGGAATGCAGAGGACAGTGCACTTGAGGCTATCTGGTCTAAGATAGAGGTCAAAAGGATGAAAAATACAATTAGCTGCTGTTATACACTAGGAGATGCAAGGAGAATGTGGACCATGCATCTGTTAATTATAGTACCTAATTATAATGGGATACTAAAGGACTGTTGGTGTGCAACATATAACCTCTTGCAATTAAGTCAACCCTGAGTGTAACTGTTTCCACAAATAAGGTGCTTCTGGTGAGTATCGCAACTGCAAAAGCATATACCTCCCCCCTTCCCAGTTAGTGAAATGCCAACTAGACCTCTAGGTGGTAGAGGGCTTACAATGCCCAGTGAAACACCACCACCATGCTTACTGGGAGCTTGAAGTAGTTTACTGCCAGAGCAAGTGCTCTGGTCCCCCCCCCCTCTTTTCACATGCAGTGTCATACTCTTTAAGAACATGACAAATACACGAAGAGACCCAGACACCTTTCTCCATTCAAAGATACAGCAATAAAATGGTCCTACAAGTCAACTGCTAGTTACGTACACAGAGCCAAATCTGACAGTAACAAATCCAAAGGCTCTCAATCAGCTAGATAAATCCTGCTCCTACATACTCAAACAGTTCATGCCTATAGGGAATCAAAGTGATCACTCTTGACATTTCTAACGTATTTCATTGTGTCTGGCACAGGGGGTTTGCTCAGCAAAGTACCATTCTATGTCTGCCTTCAATTCTTTGCAAGTGGATCTCCAGCTTCCTCTTTAGTCACTCATGCATCATGACAGATGGTTTCCTCTCCTCAGTTTCTCTACCAATGCAGGAGTACTCTAGGACTTTGTACTTTCTCCCATTCTTTTCCTTTTGTACATAACTGACCTCCACTCACTGAGCTATGCTGATGACAACACATTTCACTCTTTCCTCTCATTCGGCAAACCTTGTAGGATCCAAGTATTAGAAGACTCACAATCCTCCCTAACAAATGCTTTAAACTATCTTCTCACTATTGTTCAATGAGGCGAGGATAATCTTGTGAGCGTCAATACTACTAAAACACAATCTTCTATACAATCTTCTACACAATCTTTTTCTCGCCAGAGGTCAGGCCAACAATTGTTGTAGCAGTTGGTCATTATCTTTAACAAACCAGTTTGATTGTAGTATAGCTTATTTCCTGTGTATAGTTGTATGCTCCAGAAGATGACCTTGACATAAAGGTCGAAACGTTGAGTGTAGATTTTAGTTATATTAAACTAAAGTTTTTATTCAAACACGGTAGTTGTCTCCATAATTTTCAAAAATGCATTCGGATCACCGTGTAAGCCTAAAAGAAAGGAAAAAACAATCTTCTATAATTTCTCTGCAAGAAAGAGCTCACATCACTTCTTATTTTCAGTAACACTCAGATATCAAAATATGATCAGATTTCTTTGCTTGGACTTACCTGCACCTCCAACCTTTCCTGGCACAAACACATCTCAGTCATAGCTTCAGCAGCCACAAAAAATTGTGTACTTTTTTTTGTAAAAGGTATTACTTTTCACCTATAAAATCCCAAATCTGCCCAAATTTGGAACACTGCTCGCACATTTGGGATGATGTACCCAATGTACGAGCAGTTTGGGATGATGTACCCAATGCATGATGCTATTCAGAAGAAGGCAATCAGATTAATTGATGACCCTCTCTCAAAGGATCACTCCAATCCTTTTCTCACAATTATTCACAGTTTCTGCCTTAGCCTCTTCTGCAGATAGATACTTTCATGGTCAATGCTCTGCTCAACTAGCCACTATCATTTCTCCTTTCTTCAAAATCTGTAGGAATAAGAGCAGCAGCTGGTTAACATTCATTTACTATCCACCTTCAAACTTATCAGACTAACTTCTCTTCCTCCTCATCTACCTCTGAAGGTTAGACTGTAATCTTCAGCTAATCAACAAATTTCTGCTTTCTTCTTACCCATACTTCATACTAATGTGCTATAGGTTTTGCAACCCTTTTTATGAGTCATATATATATATATATATATACACACAGGCAGTCCCTTGGTTACGAATGAGATATGTTCCTGAGAACGTCTTTAAGTTGGATTTGCACGTAACTCGGATCCCTGATGAACAGAGCATATACGGTAATAATAATAATAATACCCCTGTGTTAGCCACTAGCGTAAAGATGCTGTGCCAACGAACTGCTCACGCTATGCGGGTTTGTTTACATACATGGAAGAAACTAGTTCCCGAATTATTAATTTAATTATTAATTATCCATATGGAAAGCCTTCTTAGTCCGTTCGTAAGTACGGAACGCCATAAGTCAGGTAGTCCGTAACCCGGGGACCGCCTATATATATATATAAAACAGGATGATAAGATCAATGCAAGTAACATTATGGGGACTTCATTTATAGAGCCACAGATTGGATGGAAGAAGGTCAGAGAGGAAAAGAAATGAAATTTATATAGGTCCTAGGAGATAATTCCTTGAGACAGCATGTAATAGAGGGGACTAGGGATATAAGAGTGCTGGATATGTTGACGCCATCAGAGGACTTGGTATTGATATTGGTAAAGGTATGGATTTGGTAAAGATATTGATCCAATTGGGAAGTGCTCACGTATGAATAATAAATAATCAGGTTTTAACTCGTAGACATTTTTTCATTTACACTAGATATATTTCTTTGACATGTTTTGCTGCCTATATAGCTGAATCAGGAGTTTCTTTTTGCTTAAAAAAACTTAAGAAAAACCCAACAAAAAACTAAGTGTTCCCTTACCTCCACTA
This sequence comes from Typopeltis vanoorti, assembly GCF_054136105.1. Classification (NCBI taxonomy): domain Eukaryota; kingdom Metazoa; phylum Arthropoda; class Arachnida; order Uropygi; family Thelyphonidae; genus Typopeltis; species Typopeltis vanoorti. The sequence continues at coordinate 68,737,783 of NC_143549.1, read as the reverse complement.
TTTCTATAAATTGAAAAGACTGGAATGATAGTTTAATCACAAGCATCATTAAGTATGTACAGTGTTGTGTAAACTTTGTATGTGACTGCTGGAATAGGAGAGGTTACACATATTAATTAATGATTTCTAAATGTCATGAAGGATCATATATCGGTTTCTATTTAGTGAGTGTTTTACAAGTGGAGATATTACAGTGCCACACGTGACATTGACTGATGTGGGAATAGCAGTAAATGAAATGGAGGTACTTGGGATATTTCAAAACTTTAATGTGCAATTTGAATCATAGGATTAGATGGAATGCCCATGTATTGCAAGAATGTACAAGAATATCGGCAACTACTCTGACCAAGCTGTTTAAGTCTCAGCTCTGGGAAAGTGCCAGGGGGAGTGAAACGAGTTCTTTTTCATAAAGGAGGCTGCAAGATAGAGCTAGGAAATTACAGACCAACCAGAATTCAGGATTTGGTGGACAGGAATATGGCACTCTATGGGAGAGGAGGGGGTAGAACAGCATGGTTTTTGTAAAAGATAGATCTTGCCTTGGTAATTTGCTCACTTTTTATCAGCTGAGATAGATAAAAGGAAATTGCTACACAGTAATACTGCTGTACTTTTCTAAGGCTTTCAAAAAGATAGCACATGAAAACTGGACCAAATGGAGCTGGATATGAATGAAGCTGGTGATATGGATGAGAGTGGCTGGATTTATTTATCCCCCATTATGGGGAGTAAATAAATCCAGAAGAATATAGGTGACTAGTAGTATACAGCTGCATTGTAATTGGCTGATGCTATTTAATTTATAGCATCAAACTGCGAAGAGTGATATGATATAGATACACTACAGAATGACTTAAATTCTATTTCTATCATGAAATTGATTCAAGGAAGTAGATTATTATTATTATTATTTTATTTTTTGCTACAAAGGCTGGTAATGTGCCTTGCTCCACTAGCCTAACCCAAATTGGAATAACTGCCTCTCCATATCAAAGATATGGGGGAGTCTTATTCTAATGAAACATTATTAATACTTTTTTTAAATGTTTCCTCTGTTATCATTTGCACTGTTTAATGTATAACATCATGTGGCTTTTACTATTTTAAATAATCCACTGTTCATGTTTTATTTTGCATTCAAACAGCTTGATGCCATTGATGAAATAGAACACAAACAGTGGTACAACACTAGGGCAACTCGTTGCAAAGGTAGAGCAAGCTACTAACACTCCTATCTCAGTACCTCCTATAATGCAAAACACATCTCCTTGTGGATATGTCTAATGTTATGCATTAAGGGAAGGGCCACTACCCAGACTAGTTTCGACCTTTATTGAGGTCTCTTCAGTGCGAGCCAAGCCCAAGTGGAGATACCAGGCAGAAGCATTAGTAGGTCATCTCTACCTATAGGAGTTGCCAAACGGTGTGCCACTGTTTTTCATCATTTTCTTTGTGTTATTGTGTTAATTTGATAAACCTTATGGCATTATTGAAACACCAATTACTATATATATATTTGAGAGAGAGAGAGAGAGGTTGTGGGTGATTGGATTAGTAAGACAAGGCTACCAGAATCAGGATCATGAAAAACTTGCCTTATTATTCTTCTTTCTTTGTGTTCAAAACTGAAGTACAGTGTTTTAAAATAAATGGCAAATGTTAGTAAAAAAATGACTCACATGTTTCTTTTAAACTGTCGTCCTTGACATGCTACAATTTCTCCTAGAGTGCACTGGACTTCACCAAGAAAATCCTATAAATACAAATTCTTTATATAGTATTAAATCAATGAAAGTATTATTAAAAAATAAAGACTAACAGCATGAGTTTTGGTGTTTAATAGGTAAAAAACTAAACTGTGATAGTAATCTTTTTCTTTTTTAAACAGTAACCTAGAATCTAAGAAATTCACTAAATTCTTTGTTCGTCTAATAAACAAGAATCAACTTTTGCTCCACTATGATTACATTTTTTTATTTGAAAAAAAAAAAGGGTAGGGGAGGGGAAAGAGTTCATTTGTAAAATCCAGTTATAGCAATTTTTTTGTGAAGCATTTTCATCAAACAAACAGAATACTGTTAGTTCCACATTCCTTTAATACACACGCACACAAACTTTGATATAGTATGCCATACTGTATATGTATACTGTAATGTACTCAGACATTAAATTTGTGTAATTTCTCACAAATTTCAGATGCATACCATTTCACCTCTGCTTTCAAATAAGCAAGCAATCCCACATAATAATTATTTCCTGCTCAGAGAAGTTAAAATGCATTATCTTTGGTAAGATAAATCCCTCGCCCCCCCCCACTCTATCACACTTCATGAAATTAATGTGAGTAAAATCAATCAATGCTGTTATTACAGAAACAACGACAACAAAATTTCTAAAAATTTCTGCTCTTCTAATATCAGCTTTCCTTTCATATAGATGTGAATATCATCTTTAGTAATAACTGCGGTAAGTCTTAGGTTAAAAAAGTAAATTAATTTATGCCTAGGTGTATATACTGTGCGACTACAGATACGAGACCCCCCCCCCCGACACTTCTGCAAATGATAGAAGAAGGCAAATCCATTTCGATAATAGGGTAATCAATGCATTTTGTGGGATGAGTGTTTATTATTGTAGGTTGGAAAATTAGCTTTTCTTTTATGAAAATTGTAGCTTTTAAAGTGGTGACTATTTTCCATGTACAACAGTTGGAAAATTTACGTATAAAGCATGTGATTTCATGTGTTGTTAACGAATTCATACATTGCCTTATTCCTTTCTCTGCTTCAACATGAAATGACTCTTCTTGGCACATTCCCAGCCACGGATCTGGCATCTGTGGCTGGACAATATATATATATATATATATATTTAGAATATCTTATTACGTTCATCATAAAAATCATCCAGTTTGGAAAGTATTTTATGAATGTTAAAATATTCATATAGATAAAGAAATTAAAGACCTATAAAGAGTTCCTCAAATGAAAAACTCATATCACTCAAAAATTAACTATGTGATCAGTGCACAAACCGATCCGCTTTTGTTGAAGTCATGAGTTCAGTAGTCTTTCCATGCAGAAAATAGAACTGACTAAGTCCCAGTGCTATATTGGGATTCAGTTACAAAAATGTCCAAAGTATTTAAATTCTAGATAACGCATTACAAGAAGGGAGGGATGGGTGAATATTTTCAACTGAATTTTTTTTTTTTTTTTTGCAAGAAATTGGCACATGAACACACTGACAAAATTGATAAAACTGTTCTTCTGTTCAATATACATGAAATCTCTTTCAATGACAAACCAAGGATAACATCCTTCTATCTCAGAATAAGATACTTGATGGATAATCATAACATCTGCAGTGTGCTTATATTTTTTAATACTAGTTTTATTTAAAACTTTATCACCATAATTTTACTTTAACATTCCAAAAAGTTGCTGAAAGTTCCTGTCTAATTTAACACAAATGTTTTGTTCCAGATAACCCAAATGGTTATCTTCTGAGAGGATTTCAATTTTCAGTACTTCAAGTGGCTTCTCTTTTCCACTTCTACCAATGAAGTGGAAGACATATTCATCTCTCAATTGGATACCACATAAACTCCATTCTCCTACACACTGATATTTTCTTAATTATTTCTTCTTGTAATGTCATCAGGAAGGTGAGGGACTTCAGATACTTAGGTTCAACAGTGGAAGAAGATAGAGGAGCTGAGAAGGAAGTGGGATGCAGGATACAAGCGGGTTGGAGGAACTGGAGGGAGATGGCTGGAGTGTTATGTGATAAGAGGGTGCCGATCAATCTGAAAGGCAAAATCTATAGGACAGTAGTGAGGCCAGCTATGACGTATGCTATAGAAACTGTGGCCCTGAGGAAAAATAACATCAGCAGGATGGAAGTAGCAGAGATGAGAATGCTTAGGTGGATGTGCGGTGTGACCACAAAGGATCGTCTGAGAAATGACTAGGTGAGGGGAACAGTGAAAGTTATGAACTTAGGAGCGAAGATACACGAGGCAAGGTTGAGATGGTTTGGTCATGTGATGAGGAGGGAGGACGAATATGTGGGAAGAAGGGTCATGCAGATGGATGTGCAAGGAAGGAGGAAGCATGGGTGGCCAAAGAAGAGATGGAGGGAGCTGGTAGAAGAGGATTTCAGGATGAAGAACTTAGATGTGGTGACAGCCCAAGACAGGAGGATGTGGAGGAGACTCATCATCATCAACAGTGACCCCACTTAAGTGGGAGAAGCTGCAGAAGAAGAAGAAGTTCTTCCAAGTATACTATAGAAAGGATGCTTCATAGGAACTCAAATTATCATCCTGCACAAGTTTTCTACCCACAGAATGCTCTTCGTTTAGCCACTTCTAACAATGTACTCTTTGGTGATATAACAGCACAAAATGGGATAACCTCTGGGACTTCTGCTTTCTTTCTGGTCAGAGCATGGTACAGTTCCCCCCCCCCTCTCTCTCTAATCCAAACACCTGCGCCAGGTGAGTTACAAGTTACAAAATATAAGTCTTATTGTTAAACTGACCATAGATTTTTAATTCGTACGTATGTTCATACAATATTGCTACTGGTTTCGCTAGGTTTAAGAATACAAAAAAACGTTAGTACCTGTTAGGTAGCTAATGTAACACGTTCGCGTGACATTTCTACTCAGTATCATGAACACGCGTTACATGCAAATGCGTAATATGATTATTCGCATACTGTAGTTCTGCTGAACTGAGGGAATTAATTAGATTTTTCCAAGTATCGTTCGGTATGGCCCCTTGATTTCTGTTTAGGTTGCTGCCTGTACGTAAAATTATCTTTAAATAATCGATGTCCGTAATCTTCATCTACGTAGGGCATAGAGCTGTTATTCTAGTCTATAGTGTGGTTCAAAGTTGAAAAGTGATGTGCTAACCCGGAGGTGGTCGTTCTGTTGTGATTTACATTGCCAACATGTTCTTTCTGTCTTATTTCCAGGCTTCTCGAAGTTTGTCCAATGTAGGAAAGACCACACGTGCATGGAATATTATACACACCTGGATATTTATAAAATGGAACACTGTCTTTAGGAGATCTTAGAACCTGTCTGATGCTAGTAGTTGGTTTAAATACAAGCCTAATGTTATGGGCCTTTAACAATCTCGCAATTTTGGTGGAAATTGAACCCATAAAGGGGGTGACTGTTGTTGAAATTTGCTGGGAGACTGTTCTTTCTTGTTGGTTATCTTTGTATAGAAATTTGTTGATGATGTTTCGAGGATAACCATGTTGTGATAGTGTTATAGCGATTTGAGACAGTTCTGTTTGAACTTCATCATCAGAGATAAAGTTTCTAGCTCGATTTCTCAACATGTGGATGAGAAATTGTGTTCCATTTTATAAATATCCAGGTGTGTATAATATTCCATGCACGTGTGGTCTTTCCTACATTGGACAATGAGAAACCTGGAAATAAGACAGAAAGAACATGTTGGCGATGTAAATCACAACAGAACAACCACCTCTGGGTTAGCACATCACTTTTCAACTTCGAACCACACTATAGACTGGAATAACAGCTCTGTACCCTACATAGACGAAGATTACAGACATCGATTATTTAAAGAAGCAGCAGTAGTGCTACGTACAGGCAGCAACCTAAACAGAAATCAAGGGGCCATACTGAACGATACTTGGAAAAATCTAATTTATTCCCTCAGTTCAACAGAACTACAGTACGCGAATAATCATATTACGCGTTTGCATGATACTGAGTAGAAATGTCACGCGAACATGTTACCTTAGCTACCTAACAGGTACTAATGTTTTTTTGTATTCTTAAACCTTTTTTGCATTTACCATTTTTCTGTACTGTTCAAGCCTTGAGAAAGCTAGTCAGTTACTAGCAAAACCGGTAGGCAATATTGTACGAACATACATACGAATTAAAAATCTATGGTCACTTTAACAATAAGTCTTATATTTTGTAACATTTTATAACCAAAAACATGTATAATTTAAGTTACAAGTTATTCTCATTGGGATGAAAGCCTTCATTCCCTATTCCATTCAAAATTCTCAGCACTATCCAAGCAAAGTTTAATGGCAGGTGGACTGACTAAGGCAGTTCAAGTAAAAACAATTCAACCATGTGAAGAAAAAAATCCAAGTGGGTTGACACAAGGTCTGGCTTCATAATCAGCTCTACACTGAGGGCATGCAACAAATGAAAAATGCAGAAAATCTGTTTCTGTTACAAAATGACCTTGACAAAAAGTTTCCAAAGTCATGCCTTCTGGATTCTTGTATATGTGCACTGATGTGCAAGTTTTCATTTTTTATTTTCACCTCTCTTTCTGTCTCTCTCTCATCTAGGTGCAAGTATAACATTAAAGCTGACTACTTAATCATTCTTCTCCTCTGACCCCTGCACAGATGACCAAGGCAAATCACTTCTTACTAAACCAGAAAAACAGTGCACACATATATCCTGTACATTTCAACAGTAAGACATTAGACGAATAATAAATAACCCAGGCACCAAACCAAGATACCTCTGGTCCTGATGGCATCTCCCCAGTTGTACTTAAAATATGCTGTGCTCCAGAATAACTTATCCTGAATTGTCTGCACCTTTCATATTCAGCCAATTACAAAAAAAAAAAATCTGCAATCACACTACTAACCTATTATCCTCACCTAATGGAGAACATCAGCAATCAGATTCTTCACTATCTGGAAGGTCACCAATTCATCAATGACAATCAATATGGATTCTGCACTCCAGATCAATGGCAAATCTCTTAGTCCATATTAAGTACTATCAGTCTATATAAAACACAGTCCTGTTTTCTTTCTTGCTCTGAACACAACATGGAAATATTTGAGAACCTGTATTCTTGCTCTTGACATATTCAGGGCATTTCATCAGGTGTGAGATTGAAGCTAGCCTCAGCAAATTGACATCTTTTTCTACCTTTTGTAATTCGGTAGTTAGTTTCCCTTTGGTTGTTCACTGCATGTCATGGTAAATGTTTTCCTCTTTTCAGTATTCACCAACAGGAGTGTTCCAGGGCTTTGCTACATCACTTACTCTTTTTCTCCTATGTGGATATTACCTTCTCTTACTATACATAGTTTTACTAATGATAGCACACTGCACTCCTTCTAATGATTTAACAAACCTTGCAGATCCCGAGCTTCAATATCCACAATCAGCACCTTAAACAGAGATCATACTATCCTTCAATGGGTGAGATTACTTGATTACTTAATCTCCTTCAATGCCAACCACACAGAGTACTGTTTTTCTTTCTTGCAAAAAATATTTAAAATTACCATCCCTTACTTTTCATAATACCAGTCATTAGACAAGATTCAAACTGTCTTCTTGGACTGGAACAAATACATCACATCAACAGCTTCTTGGTATCTAAAAATCTTTGCAAGCTTTTCCACTCAAAGTGAAACTTTTCATGTAGCATTTGGGATTTACACAACTATTAACTCTATCCAAATCCCAAATACACCCAACATTAGAATATAGCTCATGTTTGTGAGCTGCACACAAAAAATCTTAAAATTTCTTGTTGCATTCCAGAATAAGACAGTATAAGATAGAATAAGATAATTAATTTGGCTAATTAATTATCCCTCTCACTTTTGACTCTTCAATTACTACCCCACAGATGTTTCTTTCTGCTTTATATTTCTGGTTCCTTTAGTGAATACTGTTTGATGGAACAAATCCATATTATCAGTGAAAGCACTGCCCAATGAGATTGAAGCTAACAATAGTTGTACAGAATACTAGCACTGAAAGCAGAAAGACACGATGAAAACTTATGAATGCTTTTTTTTTTGACTATTATGAACTGCTGTTCATTGAGTTTCCATATTATGAACAGTTAAGTTCTGCAGTATTATAGTAGATGTTGTCCATGATTATTATTATTATTATTATTATTATTATTATTATGGGTATCTCCATGGAGTCAGTAGACTCATCGCAGGAGACCCAAACTAGCAAAACAATATCTGTCATGTCTCTTCTTGAATTCATTTACAGATGAAGAGCTCACAACTAAGTCAGGCAATGAATTCCACTCATTCACCACCCTCCAGGCAAAAACTTTGTTCTGACACCTTTGTTAACCATACTCTTCTTTAATTTCCAGGGATGACCTCTTGTTCTTCCATCACTATCATACAGCTGAAACATTTCCCCTGCATCAATCCTATAAAAACCTTTCAGTAATTTAAATATTTCTATCATATCCCCTCTTCTTCGCCTATCAACCAATCTCTGCAATCCACAAGCTCTCAATCTATCAATGTAGGGAGCATTTTTTACATCACTCACCAACTTGGTCACTCTTCTCTGAACCCTCTCCATGGCCTCCTCATCTCCAAGGAATACAGGTGACCAGACCTGAGCACAGTAATCCAAATGTGGAAGTATTAACGCTTTATAAAGGGGAATAATAACCTCTTTATCTCTGGATGTCAGTGTGTTCCTCAACAACCAAGTAATCCTATGTGCAATCTTGGACACCTTAGCAATGTGTCCTCTGAACTTCATCTCCCTATCTACCAACGCCCCTAAGTCCCTAGCCTCATCAATTTCTTGGAGTACCTTTCCATCAATGTAGTACACAGCTGGTAATCTTTTAATCCCAAAATGCACGACTTTACACTTTTCCACATTGAAGTGGCATCCATTATCTTTTGCCCATTTTACCAGCTTATTTAAATCATCCTGCAAACTTTTAACATCAGCTTGATTTTTTATTGCGCTACCCAACTTTGCATCATCAGCAAACAACTGAATATCTCCCTTTAAGCCATTTCCTATATCATTTATATACAAATTAAACAACAATGGCCCAAAAACAGAGCCCTGAGGCACACCACTGGTCACCTGCCTCATTCTGGACTCGGCTCCTCCATACACCACCTTATGGTATCGCTCTCTGAGCCATTCTCCTATCCATATCACCAATTTAGTATCCATTCCCATCTGCTCCAATTTGTATAACAGTGTTCTATGGGTATCCTGTCAAAATGATAACAACTTCTGCAATAATACTGTATGACTTTTATGGTAAAATGACCTCTACAGTGAATCTTAATTCCACAGAAGTGACAAGTGATTAAATTTATTAAAGACAGGCAAATAAAAGTTAACTTCTTCAAGACTCTTGCACAGATGAGGTATTTCTTTCACAATAATGAAATCAATCATTATTGTGAAATCAGAAATTCAGTCACTCCCTAAACTTATGTAAGTTATGTTAGTGAAATTTTATGTAAGTCAGAATTTCCTAAATGCTTATGCGGCACTGGTAACTATACATGCTGAATTTGAATGAAGCAAAAAAGAAATGTTCGATGAACGTGTAAATAGAATTATTTATGCAATTTTTTTTTTATCTCACATGCAAGAAAACTTACAAAATTGTGCTTCAAAATGCACAATAAAAAGTTTAAGATAAGAGCAAGTACAAACATTTATAATCAAAAATAACACACTGATAAGTACACCACTGTGAAGGTTGAGGGCAAATTTTATTGTGAAAACTAGTGCAATGATTAAACCTATTAAAACATCCATTTTTTGCTTGAATGGCCATTAAACTCAGGAGCACATCCTTCAGAATCTGATTTTCCATTCATATTATTAATAGCTTGTTGATCTATGTCGTAGATCGAAATGATCTATGACTTGTGAATGATGTTTTGTGATCATTGATGATTTTAAAATGTGTTGATTCTTTTATACATGAACTATCCTTTAAAATAGGATTCATCATCGAAACAGTGAGACCTAACTCCCATACAACAGATGATAAGATCTGTCCTACTTTGTACTTCTTAATCATTTTCACCTTCATTTCTAAATCAATTTTGTTTCATTTCCTAGCACAGCCACCAACTGCTTTCCTTTGATCACTTTCCCTTCATCATTGTAATAAGAATAAAAAAAACGCTGTTGGCACAACCACAATTCTCCAATACAAAATAGGGAACATACAATAAGCATTAATTCAAATGTAATTTATAATAAGCACAAAAAAAAAAAAAAGGAGGCATACAAAGTTATGGCATCTACATATTTTTGCCATCTTGGTTGAGTCCTCCATTTATTTCCTATGAAATGCAAATTACATTTTCATAATTTTCAAGAATATACTTTTAAAATGTAAACACAGAAAAAAGAATAACATTTTATCTACAAGTATTTTGGCTTGAAACTAATAAGTGATGCTCAGTGTAGAAAGGGTTGAACAAGATAGAATGCTGGAAGTTGTTTTCCACTTGGCTAAAAATTATAGTAAAACACCTTTTTTACACTTTCCAGGGGACTGATGGAAAAAAGTGTAAATAGCAGAAAATGTAAAAAACATTAAAAAAAGGGCTAAAAGATGACTTACTGCTAGTATGTGACTCTACATGCTAGATTACAAAATTTAATAACTGAAAATAAACGAATTTACAATTACTTACATTTATATATTTAAAAGAATCTCTAATTGTTGATTGTTTTTGCTTTTTCTGCACTCTTATAAGTTCCACCTGCCTCTCCACAGTGTATAAGGCATTGAATGCCCCATCGTCACCTGATGCACTTGCAATATACTGCCTCAAAATAGAGATAGCTTCCATTGCTTCTTTACTAGAAGGGACGGTAGGTTCTTGATCACAGTCTTCTTCAACCAATTCTTTCTCTTCTTCCATCCATTAGCATTGACCATGAGCAAAACTGTTACCCTCTGCTTGCTGAGTTTTCCACCATGACACTTCTCTCCTTTAAAACACAATGTTTCACTTGGCAGAATGTTATAAAAGGGCACAGTTTCATCAACATTGAAAATATTTTTCAGTTCATAGTCCTGAATAATAGTCTTTAGTTCGTGTTTCCACTGGTTTACAGTTTCCGCTGCAACACTAATATTTTCTCCACACACTTGATTATACACAATATGATGACGTGTCTTGAAACGATCAATCCATCCATTTTGACACAGTAAAACCATTAATCCCCAACCTCGCAGCAAATTAAAGGGCTTTCACTAGGAGTATAGTACCATCGACTGGAATACCCAACGCTCTCATAGAAACAAACCACTCCGCCACAAGTTTATCCAATTCATCATATGTCATCCGGATATATTTTCGTTTTTTTGACATAGTGCCAGATTGCTTTGCATTTGGTTCAATGCTTGACCTGTTCTTTACTATCATGTTCAAAGTGGGCACACAGAGAGTCCAAGATCTTTTTGCTAATTGCACACGTGTTCGGCATGCCAATCTACACATCGCAGAATTGCCATCTTTTCTTCTACCGAAATACATTTTATGTCCTTTTTCTCCATGTTACTAACATGGATCATCCACCACAGTAACTTGAAAGCAACTACCACATGCTAAATTATGTAGCAGAAATTCTGCAATATCAATTCGTACAGTAATTGAAAAATCATGGTATCGCTCATCACTACATCACTGCTGCAAGCGTGAAAGGCACTGTGATGGCAGAAACGAAACCACAGCGGAAAGTAATGCCATCTGGGAACAGTAATGCACAAATTTCCACAGAAATCAATTGGGAAATCAGTGTTGCCACCCGAGAAAAAACCGCAAATCACGGGAAAATTAATGGTGGGAAAACAATATATCGTAAGAATAGGCCTTAAGAAGGGAGCAATGGAAAATGATGTAAATGGCAGGAAAACATAAATTGCAGGAACATAAAAACGGGGTTTTACTGTATATATTTGGATCTTTATCCAAGTGTAAGCAAACAAAGTTTGCCCCTGAAGTAATTTCAGGACTGGGGCAACTCATGGGCAAAGGTGGTATGACTTCACATCACTTGCCTTAGTATCCCATAATGCAAAGTACATCTCCTTGTGGACATGTATAACACCATGCATTGAGGGAAGGGTCACTACCCAGACCAGTTTCGACCTTTATTGAGGTCTCATCAGTGGGAGCCAGAGGTGGTGATACCAAGGCGGAAGTAATGCAGAAGTCATATTTCCACATACGAGTTGCCAAAAGGTGTCGCACCTTATTATTAAAATTCCACTTGGTTATGCCATGAATTATATATTTGGTTTAATCCTTTATCCAAGTGTATGCAAACAAAGTTTGCACCTGAAGTAATTTCAGGACTGGGGCAGCTCATGTGGAAAACAACTTCCATCAACTATCTCTAATCCAGAGAATTTTAATAATATGGTGTGACACCTTTTGGCAACTCGTATATAGAAATATGACTTCTGCATTACTTCTGCCTTGGTATCACCACCTCTGGGTCTGGCTCACACTGATGAGACCTCAATAAAGGTCAAAACCGGTCTGGGTAGTGACCCTTCCCTCAAGTGTTATACATGTCTGCAAGGAGATGTGCTTTGCATTATGGAATACTAAGTCAAGTGATGTGAAGTCATACCACCTTTGCCATGAGTTACCCCAGTCCTGAAATTACTTCAGGTGCAAACTTTGTTTGCTTACACTTAGATAAAGGATTAAACCAAATATATAAACGTAAGATAGAAGTTAACAATAGATTATTTTAGAAGATATTGGTGTCTCATGAACATATTGAGATAATAATGTCATAAAAAACTACTGATGATTAAGGAGAATGAGACTCTGCCAAAGTTTTGGCAAAGACATACAATCATTTAAGTTTGGGTGGTTCACTAAAGCTTTGACACTTTCCTTAAATAAATGTGCAGAGAATGAATTTGATCAAGTAAGAAATGACATTAAAGAGCAGGAGAGTAAGAAAAGAGAGATTGAAGTGGTGGTTATGAATGAAAAAATGGGTAGCATGAGAACAGAGAATTAGAGAACAAGCGAGTAAGACAAACCGGGAAATGGAGAGGATCAGGTTGGACAGGGGGAACACAGTGTGAGAAAGGTTAATGCTCCAAGAGGATGTGAATGTGTGTGTGTGTAGACAAAATGGAAGGAAATGACTTGAGATCAGGGGAAAAGGGCTGGATTCGAAGGAGGTTCTAAGATGATTAAGGAGAAAAAGAAATGGTTCGAGTAAAATATGGAGAAGTCACATCTAAAAAGTGGTATCAGTGAAACTTGCCATAGATCCAGGAATGGGCTATTATGTTTATATACAAATGCTAGAAGTGTAAGAAACAAGGCAAATGAAATGGTTGCATTAATTGAGTCTGTTCACCCATTGTTGGATAAGTAAGACATGGTTGGATGAGGATGACATGAATAGAGATGGAAGGGTATGTTATGTTTCATGAAGATAGAAAGGATAAAAAGGGAGGAGGGAGTGCTACTGATGGTAGAGAAAAAGTTATGTCCATACAAGATAGAGATGCAAGAGGGAAATAGTACCAGTAGTTTTGAGGTAGTATGGTGTGAGATAGAGGTGAACAGAATGAAATACTTAGTCGGATGTTATAGACCTGGTAATATGGATGGTAGCGGCCATAAAATGTATAATCAAATTAGCCAAGCAAATAAGAAAAGGGTAATCATTTTGGGTGATTTTAATTATGGCAATACAGACTGGGATGATGAAATAGTAACTAGAAGTAAAGAAAATGAGCTTCTTGAGTTTTTAAGGGACAACTACCTCAGCAGTATGTAACAGAGGGCATACGAGGATTGAGGGTCTTGGATTTGATCATCTCATCAGAGGATGTAATTATAAATGAGGTGTCAAATCACCCTCCAGTTGTTGAAAGTGACTATGCAGTGATTACCTTGGTAGTTGCCAGTAGTGTGAGGATCTCTGTGAGGAAAGGATATATGTGAAACTACAAGGCTAGTGATTATGAAGAGCTCAGGAGACAGCTTGCAGGGGTAGCATGGAATAAGGAGTTAGCTGAAAAAGAGATCAATGCAGCTTGAGGGATATTCAAGAACTATCTAGTAGAAACAATGTCTAAATGTATTCCAAGGGTCAGAAGGTTAATGTGAAATGGATGAATGAAGAGATTAAGTATGCGACACAGAGAAAAAAGGCATTATGGAGGCAACATAAGAGAAGTGGTAACCAATTCCATGAGGATTACAAAGACCAGGCAAGGAGGGTGACTTGGTTGATAAGGGTAGCAAAAGTGAAGTATGAGCAGCAGTTAGCTAATGAAGGCAAAAAGAATCCCACGGAGTTCTTTCAATATGCAGCCAGCAAAAAAAAGAATGATTATGGAAGGATGACACTGACTGGAGAAAATGGTATAAGAACAACTGCTGCAGAGGATATAGTTGAGGTATTAACGACCAGTTCATAAAGGTCTTTCATTCTTGTGAATGTGACATCATAGAGTTTGAGAGCAGTTGATAATGAGCAGGAGAGAGAGACTAACTGTAAATGAGCAAACTTGATGTTAATAAGGCTGTGTAACTTGATAATACACCCTCTGTCCAAAAAGAAACTGAACTTTTCGAAAACAGAAGAAACTAGCGGCACCACCTGTGTATCTTTTTGTTGTCAAAAGCGGCAACCTTCATTAGTCTTGTGTTAACTGTTTATGACATTTGTTTCATTAGAAGCCAAGTTATAGGGCCAAGAGTGACAGTGTGTTTTGAGGAACTGTCAGAAAATGAGTTTCAATCAGAGAGCTGTGAGTGATTTTGTGTTAAACTTAGTAAAAGTTTTACTGAAATGCATCAAATACTTCAAAAAACATACGGTGATGAATGCTTATCCCTTATTCAAGTTTAGAAGTGGTTTAAGCAATTTCAAAGTGGTCATGAGATGCTTGAGGACGATGAAAAGCCGGGCCGTCTAAAAACTGGATTGAGCAAAGTTAACATCCAAAAAGTGCATGATTTCATCAAAGAAAACCCAAAATCGTCCATGAGATTGATTGAAGATGAATTGGGATTCAAAAATCAACTGTGAATAACATTTTGATTGAGAGTTTGGGCCTTCGTAAATTGAATTCGCGATTTGTTCCCCACAAGTTGACCGACGACCAAAAAATGTATCGAATTGAACACTGCAAGAACCTCATTAAAACTGCTCGTAAAGACTCAAATTGCCTTGAAACGATCGTTACTGGTGACAAAATGTGGTGTTTTGAGTATGAGCCCGAAACAAAGCGCCAGAGTGCTGAGTGGAGACCCCCAGAAGAGGGGCATCTGAAAAAAGTCGCTTGGAGAAGTCAAAAGTAAAGACAATGCTGATTTGTTTTGACTATTCCAAGGGCATTATCCAAAAAGAATTTGTTTCGCCTGGCCAAAGGTCAATTGTGAATTTTATCTCAAAGTTTTGAAGTGACTGATAGCGAGAATTTGTCCTGTGCGGCATAAATATCATGATGCAGGCAGTTGGTAATTTTTGCACAATAATGCACCATTTCATCATTCAAACATTGTGAGACAGTTTTTGAGCAAAAACCAAGTTTGTGTGTTGGATCACTCACTGTATTCACCTGATTTAGAACCCTGTGACTTCTTTCTCTTCCCCCAACTTCATTTGCCAATGAAAGGAAAGTGATACGACACCATTGAAAATGTTCAAGCGGCAGTAACTACGACCCTCAACAGCATCCCAAAAACCGATATAAAAAACTCACTTAACGAATTAATTGACCATGAAAAATGTTGTATCGAAGCTGAAGGAGAGTATATTGATTGAAATAAGTGATTTGAATAATTATAATTGGTCTGTGTTTTATTTTCTATCAAAAGTTTGGTTTCTTTTTGGACAGAGGGTGTATATCACCATGTATTTTGAAAGACTGCACCAAGGAGTTGCCATCTGCCTCAACATATTTGTTTAATATGAGTCCTGCACTGGGTCAAGTTCCAAAGGAGTGGAAGGAAAGCAAGATTGTGCTGCTTCATAAGTAAGGTGACAGAACTCAAGCATCAAATTATGGGTCTATTTGTGCATCAATTGTTGTGGTTAAAGTGTTGGAGAGGTTGGTGAGAATCAGGATCCAGAATTGGATTGACAGCAATGGTATTAATTTTAATGGACAGCATGAATTTGCTACAGGGAGGTCATGTTTTAGAAATCTACTTACTTATTACAATAAGGTGATGGCTTCATTGGACAAAGGAGATGGATACCCAGTAGCATACTTAGATTTTGCAAATGCTTTTGATAGATTACTGCATAAGCTGATAATCAAACTAGAGCAGATGGGGTTGGATATTAGCCTAGTGCATTGGATTAGAGATTGGCTATCTGATAGGTATCAGCAAAGTTGTATATGGGGATCAATATCCCAGAAGAGGAAAGTCACTGGCAGTGAGCCGCAGGGGTCTGTTTTAGGGTCACTGCTGTTTAACCTGTATGTTAATGATATTGGGAAAGATTAAGATGGAAATATTCAGTTGTTTGCAGATGGTGCAAAGTTAGAATGTCAACTATGAGGAAGAGCAGATGTTCTGGCCTTACAAGAAGACTTGAATAGATTGAGTGAATGTGCACAAAAGTAGGGATACCAGTTCAATGCCAGTTGCAAAGTTATAAAATGGGAAACAAAGATGGGATGTAAAATTTATGCTTGGTGGGGATATATTGTTGGAGGTGGAGGAAATAAGAGATCTTGGGGTGATGGTGGATAAGGATCTCAAATTTAGAAGACACAAAGCCAAAACTATGAGGACAATACAATGAATTCTGGGAATGATGCACAGGACACTGATTTGTAGAAGAATCTCCTTCTAGAAGCAAGGAGATTCTTGTTCTACTGTATAAAGCTCTGATTAGGTTATTGTGTATAAGATTTGGTCACATAGTTTTCGAAAGGATGAAGAGATGTTGGAAACTGTCCAGAGGCGACTGACTAAGGTAGTTTCTTATCTCTGGAATGTTGAATATGAAGAAATGTTGAGAAGATGCAATTTACAGAGTCTAGTGGATAGGAGGAAGAGGGGGGGGGGGAGATGATATGATAGAGACAGAAGTTGGTAAGGGGTTGTTACAGAATCAAGTTGAAGAAGTTTTTCAGAAAATGGTGGGAGATCACGGGGAAAACAAGAGGTCATCCCTGGAAGTATAAAGAGGGTGTGAACAAGAGTGAGAGTGTGGTGTCTGCAGAGAATTTGAATGTGTTATGACAAAAATCCTAGATGAGTCTTTGACTACAATGGGGTCTTAGGGTAATAATAATAATAAGCATTCAAATTTAAACTGACATTGATGAAAAATATTAAAGAAATTAATTTGATATCACTGTTCTTTCCTATTAATAAACTCTCATCAAGGTTATTTTTCTCTAAGGACAAAGGGCTTCCTCTTACCATTCTAAGCATGTATCAAGTTCCAAGTGAGTATAATAATTATTTTAGACAAACTGATCATTGTGTGGAGAGCCTCTATAGTTCAGTCAGTATGCATGAAGCCTTTCAATGGAAAGACCTAGGTTTGAATCCTGTCTGGGATCTGAACCTTTATTAAGCCCTTTCAACTGGAGGTGAGTTAGCCGGTCTCATACTGAAGTGGCAGGATTTTTTGTCCCACAACCATGCAAACTGGCCATTAGGACACACACACAATTTATAGACAAAAGAATACTTATAGGTATACAGCTAAAATTATACTGGAGCAGGATTTCTGGATAATTTAAAATATGAAAAATAAATGTTTAAAAAGTACAAAAAAATTTTAGATCATCTAAGTTACTATTGTAATATAGGTTTCATATTATATCTTTTGTGGGTAAGAATCGCATTAAAAAAAAGATCTGTTATTGCATGTGTAATCTCCTGGCTGATTTTTCTGTATGCAGGATGAAAAACCACAGGAGAAAAAACCCTGCTACTTCTGCTTAACCTATTCTACTTAAATGGTCATACACCTTAGATCAGCTTTGCTTATATATTCTTGAATGATGCTAACAATGACAAGGTCCTTTCTGATATCTTCATTTTTAATATGATTCTGCCATTGTTGCCATTTGTTCACTCTCCTTACCTTTCTCAGAAAACTCCTATCTGTATAATCTTTGATCAACTGCTTTATTTCTAACCCAACTCTCAGATCCATACTTAAAACTAGTTTGAATACTGTCTTGTATATTGCTAGTTTGTCTATTTCCAAATTTAATTTCCCATCTTCACTAAAATCAGTACCTAAATAGCTAAAATATTTTACTTGTTCTATAGGTTTTGCACTAAGAATGCAACTAAAGTTTTCTATGTTCCTGCCTATTTTCATAGTTTTGGTCTTTTTATTGTTGATTTTCATGCCAAATATGTTATAGCTGACATGCAATTTATTTAGAGAAGAACCTGGAAACTTGCACTGAATGTGTTTAGGAGTACAATATTATCTGCATAAGCAAAGAGATAAGTCTGATATCTCCAATTCTAATACATGTTTAATGCCCCTTTCTTTCATAATGTGATTCATATAGATGATGAATAAGAATGGGAGTTTGAGAGTTTAACAGATGAAATAAAAATTTAGCCATGAAGTAAGTTGGAAAATCAATCCAATCTGTGATTGGGTGTACCTCAGACCGAAATCTTCATGTTATTCAAAGGATATAATTTGACTACCGCCTCTGTAGTGATGATACCAACAAATTTTATTTGGAAGTCTTCTCTGTGTTACTTGATGCCAAAAGTGAAAACCTTTAAACTGAGGCCAGAAACTCTTCAGTATTATTTGATTTTAATGAAGTTACAGAATCAATTAGTTTCCAATATATTCTTTAACTTCATCAAAATCAATAATAAAATCAGCTCTCTATTAACAAGTATAGACAATTCCACAACTGAATGAGAGGGCTGTGTATTATTCTTCCCTCTAAAATACTATTCTATGAGTTAAATCTTTTGATATATTTTAATTTAGTCTAATTATCATCTCATGAAAACTAGCTTCTCAGAATGAACTATCACAGAACATTCAACTAAATCTGTTTCAGATAGTTACAAAACAAACTATTGTTTCATCATGACTACTTACTTTAATTCTAAGTATGGTTAAGATGTTATATATAAGCACAAATATATATCACTGCTAGGTTATAAATCATCCACATTTTCAGAATATTTACATACTTACATGAGCAGCCAGGTTTGCACTTGTAGAATCTACATCATAACTGAAGGGGAAAAAGAACAGCACTTTTTAAACAATATTTTCAAGTAAGGAATCTAATATGAATAAATAAAAATAATAGAAGGAAGAGATAATTTTCATTTAAAATTATAATTAAGAAGGAAAAAAATTATAAAAACAAATGCAGAAATTTACAGAGTTTTAATAATCTTTGTTCCTTCACTTGAAGAATCCCAAGAATCAGAAAAGTTCTAAAAAAGGACAGACAGTGTTGATTTATCTAGGATCCAATCTGAATTTGTGGACATTACTGAAAATAGGTTCCTTTTCCAAATCGCTGCTAGGACAGTGCTCATTCAACTTAAAAAGAATAATGAAGATGGATTTAGGGGCTTAAGATGTTTAAGCCAGGATGCATAAATGAATTTAGTAATAGGAGTTTGGACATCTTTGATGCTACTCACAAGGCACTCTTATGGAATTCTTCAACTTACAAATAACATGAACATATTTTTCTCTCAGATGATTATTCCATTCATTACTGCAAATCAAACCACAAAAATTTATTTCTGGCGTAAAGAATTCTTACTTTTTTACAAGAAAATGCACACTTTGCTCAATGGAGGATACTAATTTAACAGACCACTTAATTGGTCTAAACTGTTTTGTGGAAGGTGTTGATCGCATGCCACATAAACAAACATTTGCAACATTCCACATGAGAAGAATCTCAATAATCTTATATCCAAATGCACCTTTTGACAAAAAAAAAGATGGTATGGTGGCACATTATGATCTCAATTTGTAAACACAGTCCACTCTCATTATAACAAACACCATTATGAAGATGACTCTCATCATGCCAAAACCACTATAACAATGTAAACTAAACTCTAAGCCAAAACTCCATAGCATGCAAAAAAAAAAAAAAAAGAAATTCATTATAGAAAAACATTCTGCTATTAAAAAAAAAACTATTTCTAATGAAGGAAATATGAATCTTTTGATGTTTAACTGCCAGTAAGCGAAACTCTAAGAACTCGGACTAAGATCTATGAGTTTCATACCAAAAAACTATCGGCAAATCCAAGTGTAAGTAACCACTTGGTAGTGCAACGCCAAAGGTGGAGCTTGCTCCACCTTTGATTCGAGTTGCCTTGGTGTTGTACTACCAAGTGATTACTTACACTTGGATTTGCTGATAGTTTTTTGGTATGAAACTCATAGATCTTAGTCCGAGTTCTTAGAGTTTCGCTTACTGGCAGTTAAACATCAAAAGATTCATATTTCCTTCATTATTATTAAGGTTGCCAGAAAAATAGCCGTTTGGCTTTCAAAAACTATTTCTGTTTATGCAATCACAATCATGAGGATGCAAAATCCATATGAAACTTATTCATTAAAAACTATCAGAAACTATGTATCAAATTTCCAGAGAAATAATGCAGTTAAAATGAGTTTTCTATAGCATGATTTGACTATATCATTACCAGTGGTGCACCCAGAGGGGGGGGCAAGGAGCCCAGGCACCCCCAAAGAAAAGGAAAAACACTAGAAAATTCACCAAAAATCTTTTCCTATTGTGTCGTGTCTTCTATTTCTATACTACTTATGAATTAGCGATCACTGCAGATGCTCAGTCATAGGTCGTATGTGATGTGTAGTGTGTATTCGCAAATCGTCTACTCAACTCGAACCCCCCACCCTCCAAGATTAAATCCTGAGCATCCAGCCCCCTCCAAGATTAAATCCTGAGTGCACCACTGATCATTACAACATATTGAGCACAATGCTGTGATATGGCATGGTTACCTCAAAGTCCAATCATAATAGCATCGGATAATTCAGTTTGGAAAGTCTATAAAAGAGAATATTTTCCATCAAAAAACAATGGGGGGGGATGCTTGCATCTGAAAAACAAATTTGGGGAAGCAAGAATCTTCCCAAAATCATATTATATTATATGTAAAGAAAAGAAAACAGGGTCAGACAAATATGCAAACAGTCTTTTGCATACTTGTCGGGCATTGACAATGAAAATGAAACTAAGCAATGAAATTTTGACATTGTGCATTAGTTCATCATATATCCTAAGCAAGTATATAATTATTATCATCATCATCAAATTCGTGACATGTACCCTCAAGGGGCATACAGGATATGATAGTACTACATGAAAAATTTACATCATTACTAACTTCCTATCTACAATTTTCCTCCAAATCAATCTGTTACCTGTCAAGACTCCAATATATCAGATCTTATATTTCTATCTTCTAAGGCACTTTTTACTATATATCCACCTATATCTTGGTCTTCCTCTGGGTCTTTTTCCTGCAAACTTGGCAGAGAACATTTGTTTTACTAATCTTTCTTCTCCCATTCTGTTTAAGTGACCATACCACCTGAGATTAGCTCTGCAAACATTTCCTGGATGCTAACAATGTCAAGTTCTTCCCTAATATCCTCGTTTTTAATATGATATTGCCATTGATGCAATCTGTTCATGCCTCTAGTCTTTCTCAGGACTCTCACATCAGTCTCTGATCTTTGGTCGAGCGTTTTACTTCTGACCCAGCTCTCAGAACCATAAGTTAAAATTGGTTTGAACACTGTCTTGTATAAATGTTTACAGTTTTGACTAATTTCTTTCTTATTCCATATAAATTTATTCAGTTGACTTCCTACTATATTTGTTGATGATGATTCGTGCCTAAGTAGCTGAAATGTTTTACTTGTTCCACAGGTTCTTCATTCACAATGCAGTTGATATTTTCATTGCTTCTACCTATTTTCATTGTCTTTGTCTTGTTATTGCTGACCTTCATACCACATCCATTACAACATTTATTCAATTTAGTCAGGGAATCCTGAAGACTTGTAGCAGATTTAATTAGAAGTATAACATCATCCACATAAAGCAAAGAGCTGACATAAACATCTCCAATTTTCATATCAGGTTTAATACCACTTTCCTTCATAATGTAAACCATATAGATAACGAATAACAGAAGTGATAATGTACATCCTTGTCTGACACCAGATTTAACATTAAAGAATCTTCCTGTACATCCTTCAATTCTAACTGCTGACTTACAACTCAAATAAAGACTAAGTATTACACGATATAATGCCCCACTGACACCATACACTGTAGTGTTTTGAATAGTTTCTCTTTTGGCACCTTGTCATATGCCTTTTCCAGATCGACAAAACTTAAATACAGATCTTTTTTATATTCCCATGATTTCTCAGCTATTTGTCATAAAGTGAAAATCTGATCCTGACAGCCTCTATTTGGCCTGAATCCAGATTGCTCTTAACCAAGCTTCTCTTCTCAACCATTTCTAAAGTATACTTGCATATATCTTACCAGGAACACTCAGTAGAGAACTATCTCTATAATTCTCACATTCAGTTTTTCCTTATTATATATCGTTACTATGAGAGCTCTAGTCCAATCATCTGGAATTTGTCCCTCTCTCTCCAGGCCTTCTGAACTATGCAGTGCAGCCACTATAAGACGTTTATACCTCCATACTAGAGCATTTCTGGAAAGGAAGTTGGTGAATATCATCTCCAACTGCCTTTCCACATTTCATGCTTTTGATGGCTTTTTTTTTTTATGGCTTTTGATGGCTGATTGCATGCCTGGTCAGTGTTTTTTTACAGCTGTGCTGTCACTGATTGTTTCATTTAATAGTTTTGCAAAGTAATTATTCATTACTTCAAGGACATCTTTTTCTCCAGTTTTCATGTCACCTTTATCATCTCTAATTCCTTTTACAGCACTCTTTCTGCCATCTCTAAGCATCTTCAACAACCTCCAGAATATGTTGCCACCTTACTGATATTTAATTTCTATGTTCTTACCAAAGTTTTCCCATGATTTTTGTTTAGCTAGTTTTACACAGTGTTTAGCCTTCTTAGATTTGTCTTTGTATTCGCTAGGAGCACAAGCTGGTTTGTTTGCCAAGAACTTGTGATATGCTTTCACAAGCATATCACATAAGCATATGAATTTCAATACTTTCAATTTCAATACAAGACTAAATGGTGATCACTTCCAATTTCAAATCCTCTGTACACTCTAGTGTCCTACACCAGGGAGAAAACATCACTATCAACAATAACATAGTGAATGAGACTTTTCTTATTCCTTGCCTCTTCTTTCCATGTGAATTTGTGCACATTTTTATGTTAAAACATTGTGTTAGTAATAACCAGTCCATGTCATGAGCAGAAATCGAAAAGGTATTTGCCATTATTATTAGCTTTGCTCTTTTCTCCAAATTTTCCCAAAATATTTTTGTATGTCTGACAATCATTTCCACTATGCTATTTAGATCCCGAACAAGAACCAAATTTTCATTTTTCATTGTGTCAGTTGCTTTCTCTAAAGCCACAAAAAATTCCTCCACTTCTACATTAGTAGAACCTTCTGTGGGACATATATAATTTGTTTGTGTGTGTGTGTGTGTGTGTGTGTGTGTGTGTGTGTGTGTGTGTGTGTGTGTGTGTGTGTGTGTGTGTGTGTGTGTGTGTGTGTGTGTGTGTGTGTGTGTGTGTGTTAGAGCCTCCGTAGCTCAGTCAATATAGACAAGGCCCTTTGGTCAAAAGACCTGGGTTCGATTCTTATCGATGATGTGAGAAACCTTTGTCTGGTCTCTTTCAACTAAAGATGAGTTAGCTGGTCTCATTCAGAGGCAGTGGGATTTTTTCACCTGGAAACTCAGGTTTTTTGTCCCTTAAAACAGGCAAATCAGCCTCGTGTGTATGCATGGATGTACAGCTGTGAATACTTGTCCTTAGGGGATGCAGAAGAGTAGTGACGAGCTGACTGCATTAATTCATCATTAGGGGATTCTTATTGCCCATCCTCATTGACAGATGAGAAGGGAAGGAATAAGAATATTGTATATTATTATATGTATATATATATTATATAGCCAATGCAACTTTAATAATCAGTTTTAATTTAAATATTTAGCATAGTTTCTCTGAAATTCTTTAAAAATTTCTCACTGCTTAAAATAACACTTTTTTTTCAGCTTACTACTATGATCAAATATGTTGTCACACTTTACTAATTCAGATTTTTCGAGTAGAAATTATATATTATATACATAATATTCTTATTCATATTTTGACCAAACAGAATGCATTTTTATGTTGGAACATTGTTTTAGTAATAACCAGTCCATGTCATGGGCAGAAATCCAACAGGTATTTGCATTATTATTAGCTTTGCTCTTTTCTCCAAATTTTCCCAAAATATTTTTGTATGTCTGACAATCATTTCCTACTCTGCTATTTAGATCCCCTAACAAGGACCAAATTTTCATTTTTCATTGTGTCAGTTGCTTTCTCTAAAGCCTCAAAAAATTCCTCCACTTCTACATTAGTAGAACCTTCTGTGGAACGTATTGCTACCATGCAAGATGAACATGTCCGAGATGAATGTTTTCATCTAAATTTTAACTATATTTTTTTAAAAAAAAGTAAGGAGTGCTCAACTTAAAATTACATCAGGGCACTAGCACACCCAGAGCCAGCACTGGTATCATGGCCTTATAAAGAGGTATAACAACTTCCTTATCTCTACTTGTTTATGTGTTCTTCAATAGCCAAGTAGTCTTATGGGCTACCTTAGCAATATTGTCCTCTAAACTTTAACTCTCTGTCTACCACCACCCTAAATCTCTACTTCATCTATTTCCTGGAGCACAGTGCCATCAATGTGATACCTAGCTTGTAATATCTCTTTATCCATAAGCATAACTTTACATTTCTGGATGTTAAACTGGCACCCATTAACTGACAACCATACTGAATTTTACCATATTAAATCATCCTGAAAGCCTCCAACAATACCTTAATTAACTATTACTCTTCCTAATTTTGCAACATCAGCAAACAACTGAATATTTCCTTTCAGGTTATTTCCTATATGATCTATATACAAATTAAACAGCAATGATTCCAGCACACTTAACCTTGCTCCTTAAAACTCAGGCCTTACTCTTAGATCAAGGAGCAAATTTTACATCTGAGCTGTTGTTATAATTCAGTGAATTATAACAACATTATAAGTCCATTGATTACACCATGTTGTTATAGTCTCGCGTATTGTGACAAACTGTGTTTTTATGCTCTGAAGATGCTGGTTATAACACCAGCGAAATATCAGCAATAAGTTAATAAATTAATTATTTACTTAGTTTCTGTGTTCTAATATATACCTTTAAAAAATAAACAACATGTTCGATGAACACATAAGTCTGTCCACACGTTTAAGGATTCTTCATGGAGACAATATCGTACGTAAGACACGACAATATGATAAGTGGAAGTTAAAATTGGTGCAGCAACTGAACAGGTTAGCCTTCTTAAAGAGGTGCCGAGACACCAATTTAATACCGAACTGTTTTAAAATCAAAAACAAGTTCCACTCGGCCAAAGCCCAACGCATTTATAAACGAACAAGTGTAGCGCTATTACGTGAACAGATTAATGCCACTTATCTGGAATTAGCAAAATCAAATTCAACCATCAACGCACTAGGTGAATCACTTTATAATATGCTGAATACGGAAATTGGGAGATCCTAGATAACATCACCGACGCAACGGCTAAAAAAGAATTCAACAGAGTCAAAAAAACCGGCACCAAAATAAGTTTGAAAATCTCCAACAACGCAACACTATACAACGACCGCAATTACAACAAGACTTCATCGTCGTGAATTTATCGTGGCTCACCTTAAGCAAACAAGCCACTAGTGCTTTAAGTCGAGAGCACAATTTTGCCGTGACTCCCAAACAAGTTCCAAAAGCCGAAATAATGGCGTCCATCGAACGAGGAATATACGACCTGCCTCCAACAATAGCCAACAACATACATTTAGATGGGGCCAACATCCTAATCAAGTCCAAGCCTCCCAAAAATAATATCCCACATAAGGAAATCATTGCTATAAAAGAGCTACAGAACAACAGCCAGATTATCATAACAAAAGCAGACAAAGGAAATGCAACCGTGGTGATGGACACAACAGAATATGAAAACAAAATGCACACACTGTTACAAGATCAGTCAACATACAAAATTATAGATCGCAATCCCACCAACACACAAAAGAATAAGGCATGAAAATTATTGAAAAAAAGTCACTTCCTGGCCCAAAGACACTATTAACAAACTCAAGCCCTTCCTTGTTAAAACACCTAGGATCTATTGAGCACCAAAAATTCACAAACAAGGCACACCCTTACGCCCAATTGTGGACAGTATAAATAGTTCCACATACAAACTGGCTAGACATTTAGTGAAGCTACTAGCCACTCTCACAAACAATTCTCCCTCCTTTTTCAAAAATTCAGCCCACCTAAAAAAAGCATCTTACAACACCTTACATCACTATTCACAAATGTACCACTAATAGAAACCCTCAATCTACTGAAGTCACACTTCCTCCCTGATATATTTGAACTATTCAAATCCACAATACATGCAGGATATTTCACATGGAAAGGGAAAATATACAAACAAATAGATGGGATAGCCATAGGCTCCCCCCCTTTTCCCCCTAGCCAACGTGGAACACCTGGAAAAACTAGCAATCAATACAACCACTCTCAACCCAACACTTTGGCTATGCTATGTTGACGATGTGCTTGCTATTTGGCTACATGGCCCAGAGACATTGGAAACATTCTTAGCGCATTTAAATAGCCAACATCCAAAAATCCACTTTACAATGGAACTGGAAGCTAATAACAGTCTGCCCTTCCTGGATACACTTATCACACGTCTTCCAGATGGTTCCTTATCATTTTCAGTTTTTAGAAAACACACACATACAGGGAGATACTTACACAAATAATCACACCATCATCCTTCTCAACAATATGGCATTTTAAAAACACTAACCCATAGAACGAAAGCAATCTGTTCCAATGACAATGCTTTTGCTGCTGAACTGGCTCACTCATGCCACACCTTCTTGGCAAATGGCTATAATCCACATAAGATAAAAAAAGTACTAAACGCTCCTAAGAAACCCTCCCACTATCCACCACAGAGAACTACAACAAAACAGTCACCATCCTATACATTAAAGGCACATCCGAAAAGATTTCAAGAATTCTTAATAAACAGAAACTACGCTCTACATTCAGACCATGTAGCAAATTAGCAACCCTTATCCGCTCACCCAAGGACAGTATTCCCCCTTTATCACATCCAGGAATCTACCAAGTACCCTGCTCATGTAATCAAGCCTACTACGGTCAAACAGGAAGAAATGTGAACATCCGCATCAGCGAACACAAAAGATACGTACGGAATTATCACTATGGCAAGTCGGGCCTAGTAGACCATGCTCTGGATACCCCTGCACACAGGATCAACTGGAAAAACACAAAAGTACTACACAGAAGCTCTTACAAGTCGAGGAGATTGTTCTTAGAGGCGACAGAAGCCCTGAAACACACTCCAAATCTCAACAAATATGGCTGTATTAACTTGCCTAAGATCTGGGAGACAGTCATCTTAAGAAAAGCTGCAATTTTTTTTTTTTTTCAGATAGAGGGTGCCAAAAATCAGGACTCTAGTCTTTGTGTTGCTGCTACAATTTTGTTTAACTAGTCCGTTGATTACACCATGTTGTTATAGTCTTGCAAATTGTGACAAACTGTGTTTTTGTGCTCTGAAGATGCTGGTTATAACAGCAGCAAAAATAAGTTAATAAATTAATTATTTACTTAGTTCTGTGTTCTAATATATATATATACTGTTAAAAAATAAACAACATCCAATTCATTATATTTGCAAATTTCATTTCTGTACTTTTCAAATATTTCACTTAGATTACTTGAATTATGTTCTAAATTTACAGAATCATCACTATCAGAATCAAATTCTGCAGGCTGAGATTATTTATATTTATTAACAAAATTAGAGGTATTTCACATTCCTCTGATTTATTTTATTCTAAGTTAACTAATCTATAATACTCTGTCACTATTTCATCCATGTTAGATTCTTTTTGATTATCATCACTCTTATGTTGTACATTATCTGAATTTACGTATCCTGGGGTTTCTGGAACTTCTTGCATTAAGTTTGGTTTTACTTGAATTTCTTAATTTTCTACCTTGCTGTGTATCTGTGTTATGAGGTTTGAAACTATTCCTTTTCTATTATCTGATTATGAACAAGGCACACAATTAGTATCAGGGAAAATAACCCTTATCCTTCAATATTTTATTCACATTCTCTCCTAACATAATTAAATTTTTACTCCCTAAAAAGAATCTTTTTAACCTATTAGAGTGTACATTTAAAAATTTACTAGGATTATTTCTCACATTTTGAACTCTAAAATTCACAGGAGAAAGTTGATCTAAAATTCTATATGGACCTGAAGCTTCCTTTCCGAATTTTCCTATCCTTTTTTATAATAGATTTATCATCCAACAATACTAAATCTTCTAGTGGAAATGACTTATACTTTCTGAAATGATTATTACACTGTGTGGCTTTCTGTAAACTTAATTTACTTATTTCACCTATTAACCTTGAATAGTGGAAAAATTATTATTATTATTATTATTTGACATCTCCAGGGAGTCCATAGATTTATCGAAGGAGGGCACCTGCTCTACAACTCTGTCCCCACTGTCGATGAACACATAAGTCTGTCCACACGTATAATGAATTGGAAGAGGTAAATTCACAATTTACCTCTTCTGATGTAAAAATAATCATAATTTATAATTATGAATCTTTTTACAATTATTTCTCTATGTTAGTATATGATTCGTTTTGGTTTTGTAACACATTATGGCACATCAATATCAGGTACAACTTGCGATGTACCTGTTATTGATATTATTATTGTCAAAATGAAATGTAAAGCATTTGAAATTTTGATGTACTTACTAGATTCTGATAGTTGTGTTACTTTCAATCTTTTTTTTATTGTCATTTAAACTGTTAAATGTTGTGTTTTGTAAAGACATTTTCTTTGTCGCTAATGAAACATTATATGTAACTTCTCACTTGCCATTTACATGGAGTGTGCAGGCTCACCAAGAAGTTTGATGGGTAATTGACAGCTGACAGATATAGAACATTCAGTATCCAGGGAAGGGAGGAAAACAAGTAGAAAGAGAATGAAAATTTGAGAACAGCAATCAGAGAATTTGTTCTCAGGAAGTTTTTAAGTTTTACTTGACAGTCAGAGAATATTAATAGAAGATTCCAAAAAGGAATCATAGCACTGTGAATCTTTAACCTGGAAGAGTTGAGACCGTCAACAAGTGTTTAGAAAATAAAAGAAGATATTTGAAGTTGACATTCTAATTCAATATTTGAGGAAACACTGAGTGGAAAGTTTCATCTTCTGTCTTAAGGACGATGGATCTATTTGTTATTCTACTGGAAAAAAAAGGTGATGGAATTAGTAAAATCTGGAACTGCAAAGTGGCTTAACATGAAGCGCTCTACTTATATATGTTGTTTATGAAGTATTAGAAGAAACTTATTTTTCTGGTAAAAAAAAATTGGTAATTTGTGTGTCAAATTGAACTGTGAGAGGTAAGAATATTTATACTCCACTGAAACAGGAGGAATGATTGAAAAAATTGTATGCTAAATAAGGAAAGAAAAAAAAATCTCATGGAAGTGAAGAGGTAGTTCTATGTTTTCAGGAAAAGGCCTAACAAGAAAACTGACTGATGAATATTTTGTTGTTGTGTAAATGGTGTTTAGTTTGATAGATAAACTTTAGTTAAGTAGATGTTAAACAAATCAGTTATAGAATGGGTCAGAGAATGAATGATTTTATTTATTATTATTTATTTATTTTTTTTTTTTTTTGGTAAGAAAATCTGTAAAGTGTAAAGTTATTTTTGAAGGCCTTGGATACAGTTAATTTTGTAGTTATTTATGTAATGTTATTTAAATATATATATAATGTTTTAGTTTCATTAAATGTATATATTTTTTATTTGGCCTTGAGTCAATAATTTTCTGGATTCTAAAAGAAATAGAGTTAAAAGTCATTGTGTTATCGCTTAACACAATGACTCGGTGTAAAACAAACTCTTTACAGAGACAGTAAAGGATTAAAACAAACAATAAGATGTCATTTAAAGGAATTTTTTTGCTCTTCTCCTTCTTCCTATCCAGGTTCTAAATATAGGAATATATTTAGAACCTGGATAGGAAGAAGGAGATAGGAAGTCCAGGTTCTAAATATAGGAAAAAAGGA